>NC_056003.1:85290384-85590384 GCF_018446385.1 Zingiber officinale
TAGTACGCTTTTAACTTCCTTGGATTAATAACCTCCCCGGTTGTAACCAAGTAAATCGATTATGCCTCTTTTTCTTTATTTAATTTCTTAATTCCTTTTATGCAGGGCTATAAAAGTTTTAGGAAGGTTCATTTTTTATTGCAAGGCTATTATCTTCCCTTTAGCTGGCCGTAAATAGGACCAACAAGTGATATCAGAGCTAGGTTCGCTTCAGGAGGACTAACCTCCAAACGAAGCACATGAGATGACTAGATCAAGCATCTATACACCGAAGTTCAAGGGGGATTTTGCCAACTGGAAGAAGAAGATGGAGGTGTTTTTCAAAACTAATTTCAATTTACTTTTAATAATGGAATTTAGTTTTGTAACACCCGATCACAAAGAAAAATACCACTGGACCAACAAGGAGCAGGTTGATTTCGTGGCAAACAGCAAAGCAGAGTTCCATCTGCTAAGCGTCTTACCACCACAAGAAGTCAACCGAATCAGAGCATATAAATCTGCGAAGGAGCTCTAGGAGAAATTCCTGGAACTACAAGAAGGAACCTTGGAGGTGAAGCTCGTGAAACGGGATCTGCTCAGAAACTAGAACAGCAACATCAAACTGGAAGAAGGTAAAACTATTGCACACCATCACTCAAGGATCAAGGAACTCATCACTGGGCTCACTAATCTCGGAGAAAAGGTAAGTAATCCAGATTCGCTAAGGTACACTCTTAACTTATTCCCTAGAAATATTGAATGGGCATCATTAGTAGATGTTTATTATATATCTAAGGATCTAGATTCAACTACTTTAGAAGAATTATGTTCAACTTTTGAAGTCCATGAAACGAGATGTGTATGTATGAAGAAGGAGCATAACATTACCTTAAAGGCAAAGGTGGACGAACAAGATTCAGAATCTTCTCTCGATGATAATAAAACAACATTGATGGTACATAAATTTATAAAGTTATTTAAAACTAAAAGATTTAATCAAGTGTAAGGTAGAAAAAGAAGGATAAGATGCTACCACTGTAATGAAGAAGGCATGTGAAAGATAACTGCCCTAAATTAATAGACAAGGACAAGAAAAAGAACAAGAAGCCGACCCAAGCGAACAAGTACAAGAATATAAAGGCGACGTGGGATGAAATGTCATCCGAATCAGAAATTGAAGTCATCGCTGGACTTGCGCTAGTGGTAAGTCACCAAGAAGAAGGAGACGAAGCAAGCTCATCTGAAATGAGCATCGAAAGCATCAATGAAGGGGGAGCGACATTGGAAGAAAGCAATACTTTAGGGGAGCTTCGGATCACGGGATCGACAAGGTAAGTCAGGTATAGTCTCTTCCTCCTGACAGGTTATTTCAGTTTATAAAACTATTAACAAAAAATTGCTATAAATTAGAAAAAGAAATTAAAGAATTGAAATCAACTCTAGCTAAATCTTGTCAATTAGAAGAACTTGATAAAATAAAAAATGGAAATGAAAGCTTGAAAAATGAAATAGAAAATTTGAAAAATTGTGCATGCTCAAATATTCAATATATTAGAAAATATAGTGGATTGAATTGGTACCTTAAATATTATAAGGGCTAGATTAGGAAAATTTCATAGAAATACATACCTAAGAAATTTTTAATTAACCCAGTAGGAAGGAACCTATATTGGGTTCCAAAATCATATTTGGGTTGAATGTTTTTAAATTATGGGTTTCAGATTAAATTAAATATTAAATTTCTTTAAGAGGTTTTGTCTAGAAAGTGATTGTTGTTCTAATATCCAAGAAGGCCTAGTGTCTCGCCACAACCTGAAAGTTAATTATTGAAATAAGTATTTAATTGACCTGTTAAACATTTAGAAGTTATAAAAATGCTTTAATTTTTTGTTAAAAATTAATTAATTAATTCTTATCTTTTTAAAACAGTTAGAAATTTTTGCACTAGTTTTATTATTTTTTAGACTTTTAAATGAACCCTATTTTTAATATGATCAAAAGGGGAAGTAGGAAAGAACAAGTCTAGAGGGTGCTTGCAAAATTTTTTTCTTGTAAAAAGGTTAAAAATTTTTTTTAATACTTGCAAAAAGGTTAAAATTTTTACTTGAAATTTTTTTAGTAAATTTTTTTTTGTAAAATTTTTCTAGCAAATTTTATTTAGAAAAATTTTCTTACTTAGAGATTTTTTCTACCCTAACTTAACTTAGGTTTGATCACATCAAAAAGGGGAGCATTGTTGGTACCCAGTGGTAGTTTTGATGTGATCAACCAAGTCAGGTTAGGTCCTATTGATGTTTAACCCTGTGTCTAAGTGTGCAGGAGCTTATGAGCACATAAAGTCGAGCGGAAGACGCGGCTAGCAAGAAGGACGACATGGGAGAGAGCCGACGGGCTCGGTGCGTCTAAGGGACGAGGTGATGCAGAAAAGTACACCAGCGGATAAGAACGACACGTGCGGCGGTCTGAGGGATGAGAAGCCGGAGCGGAAGCCTGCTCAAGGAGAAGGCCGGAAAAAGGGTTCGGGTGAACCCAATTCTGGTTGGCCAAAATCATCTAGACGATTGGAGCGGAAAAAGAGCATAATGTCATTGTAAGCGCTGCTGGAGGCGCCTTCAAAGGAAGTTGAAGGTGCCTCCGCGCCTTCTATGGCTAAAAGGAGCCTTCTATGAACAATACGAAGGCACCTTCCAGTCCTATGGAAGGCGCCATCAACTAGGCAAATTTTGTTGTTGGCAGTGGATAAACTTTTATCCACTGTCGCCTTGCTGGAGGCGCCTTCCAGCTTAGGATAAGGAAATAGAATACAATACTTGTAATTGAATCTTCTTGAGTTCTATTCTATAATTGAGTGTGCAAATTGTTAAAAAGAGGCTTCTCTGCCTGAAAAAGAGTTTTAGTACGCTTTTAACTTCCTTGGATTAACCTCCCCGGTTTTAACCAAGTAAATCGATTGTGTCTCTTTTTCTTTATTTAATTTTTTAATTTTGTTTATGAAAGTGTTAGATTTAATTACGCTATAAAAGTTAGAGGAAGGTTCATTTTTTATTGCAGGGCTATTCTCCCCCCTCTAGATGGCCGCTAACGGGACCAACAAGACCTCTCCACAAGGCCAAGGGTGACACACGACATTTCCTTTCTCTTCCTAATAGTTTACATCTTTTCCTTTCTCAGGATATATTTTCATGGTGGATTCTTTTCTCTCTTTGATCTACTCCTCTGAGTAAATAGAGCAGTAGGAAAAAATATTTTGGACCTAGTTAGATAATTGAGTATGAGTATTTGGCTAATTGGATATGGAGACGGATCTAATAAAATCTTATTCATATCCGACCTGAATACATAATTAAATTATATATATATATATATATAAGATATGATGTTAATTTTAATATATTTTTTTAATGATAGTAGTTGGATGGAATGAACAAATCCTCAATCTCGATAAGAGTATGAAGATGGATATCCAATCCCAATACGTATGAGATAGGGATGAAAGTTGAAAACTCGATGGGTATAGGGATAGAGCTATCAAATGGACTGATCCGTAATGGGGCAGGCCTATTAGGATACTCTGGAGCTAGAGGGGGATAAATATCTCCTTTCGCTTCATTGAAGATAATTTGCAGCGGATAACCTCGTAGCGAACTCCTCCAATGCTAAAATAAAAGATTTACTTGGTATCAACCTCAGTAAGAGGTGACTAATCCAAGAATCCACACCCAAGAACACTTTCTACTATTAAACCACTCTTTCTTGAAACAATCCAGAGGTGGAGAAACATCATACAAACTCACACAAGAATACAACTCAAAATAAGAAATAAATGTACATGAATACAATAAACTTCTTCTTGCTTGATCTCTTGTAGCTTGTAATCACCTCTTGAACCTTGGAAGTGGAGCAATACTTGTCTCCAAGAAGCTTAAAGAACCGTGATAATGGTGGAGAAGAATCAGTGAAGATTTGTTGGGTTTGAACCTCATTATCGCCTTTATACTCTGCACTTTTAGGATTCCCAATCAATTGGGTCTGCTCCCAATTGATTGCCACATCAGATCCACACAATTCCAGCCATTCAAAGCTCATAACTTGTACAATGATTATCTCCCAATCTATCTGCTGATTGATTGGGGGTAGCTAGATTGATCAGCTAATCGATCCAGAATCCTTCTGTGCTATAGCAGAAGACCCCAGAATTGATTGACCAATTGATTCTGGTTGTCCCACGTCATCACGAGGAAACCTTCCCCAATCAATTGACCAATCGATTGGAGTAGCCCAATCAATAGGTTGATCAATTAGGGAGAAAACTGTACTCTCGCAATCCCCCCAATCAATCAACTAATCGATTAGGTTGCCTTTGCTCGTAGCACTCTCCCAATCGATCACTTGATCGATTGGGCTCTGGTTCAATCGATCACTTGATCAATTGACCAACCCTATAAGTCAAGTCTAGGGTCCCAATCCCAATATCCAGTCAATCATGAGCTGTTGGGACTCTGTTATACCTAGTATCTGGTCAACCTTGACCTATTGGGACTTCGTCACCAAGTATCCGGTCAATCCTTTGATCCTCTTGGACTTTCCTTCTCGTGCCAAGTGTCCGATCAATCCTGTAACCCACTTGAACTTTTCTCCTCGTGCCAAGTGTTCAATCAATCCTTTGACCCACTTAGACTTTTCTCCCCGTACTAAGTGTCAAGTCAACCTTTACCCACGTGGACTTTCAAACACTAGGTGCCCGATCAAGGGGGGCGACGGGAAACTTGTTGGTACCCCGTGGTAGTTTTGGTGTGATCAACTAAGTCAGGTTAGGTCCTATTGGTGTTTAACCCTATGTCTAAGTGTGAAGGAGCTTAGGAGCACAGGAAAGTCGAGCGGAAGACATGGCTATCGAGAAGGATGGGATGGGAGAGAGACGATGGGCTCGGTGTGTCTAAGGGATGAGGTACTGCGTAAGAATACACTAACAGACGAGAAGGATGCGCGCTATGTTCTGAAGGATGAGAAGCCGGAGTGGAAGCCTGCTCGAGGAGAAGGTCGGAAAAAGAGTTTGGGTGAGCCCTATTCCAGTTGTCCGAAATCACCCAGGCGATCAGAGTGGCAAAAGAGCATAACGTGACTGTAAACACTGCTGGAGGCACCTTCAAAGGAAGTTGAAGGAACTGTTAGAGTGTAAACTAAAAGCCTAGCTTTTGTAAACATTTATTTGTTGAAATAAAAGAATCACATTGGTCAATATCTGCATTTATTTGCTAAATGTAATTTGTTCAATTAATTTATATAGTAGATAACATGGAGTGTGGTGTCACACTCAGAAGATCATGTTGTTGGTTCTCTATAAATTATAAACAGTTGCTCGCGACTAAGATAGAAAGGAACAAACTATCAGAATAGTCGTAGTGTAATTAAGTATTAGTTTATCTTAACTAATAAATTACACTGATACACTTTAAGTGTATTGAGTAGGATCATTTAGGTAAGTTCTTTTTGTACTGATTTAGTAACAGAACTAGACCTTAGTTATTATGGAAGTGTGTGCTCTTAATCCTAATATAATAACAAGCACATATATTTAATATTTATTTCTTTGACTTATCAAAGGGTGAGGTTTAGCTTGATAAATCAATATACCCGATAAGTTGGGAAATGATATTACTTATAGTGTGTGTTGTTGATTATAGAAGGAATCTGTGTCCTAGTTATCTAGGTTGAGAATGTCCCCAAGAGGAGCTCATAAGGATTGTCATGTTAAACCCTGCAGGTGGACCTAGTCCGACATGACAATAAAGTTGAGTGGTACTACTCTTGGAGCTAGATATTAATTAAGTGAGTTGTCAGTAACTTAATTAATTAGTGGACATTCGTAATCTTAAACACAGGGAGACTAACACACTCATGATAAGAAGGAGCCCATAATGTAATTTGGGATTGGTGCGGTAGTGCGATAATAACACTCTAGTGGAATGAGTTATTATCAATGAACTTGAGTTGTGTGTTCGGGGCGAGCACGGGATACTCAAGCTCATCGGAAGGCCAAAACCAATTTATCCTCTAGGTCCCTATCGTAGCGTCATTATAGCCTCAAGTCCATCCAAATGTAAAGCTCTTCTTGGTGTCCAAGAAGGGGGCCGGACCATTGCTTGGTGACCAAGCAATGGCCGGCCACATCCTCTTATAGTGGCCGACCCTATTGCTTGGTGACCAAGCTGGTAGGGGCCGACCAATATTAATTCAAATAGGAGGGTTGTTTTGAATTTTTTAAAATCTTCTCTTTGTAGAAAACTATAAGTTTTAAAAGAGAGATTTTAATTTTTTAAAACTATCCTTATTTGAATTAGGCCACATGTTTTAATAGAGAGTTTTAAAACTTTCCTTTTTTAACCATTCTCATGGGTTAAGAAAAAAAGGAGATAAGTTTTAAAATTAAAATTTTCTATCATCATGTTAAAAAAGGAAATTTGTTAGAGAAGTTTTAAATTTTAAAACATGGTTTTAATTTTTAGAACTTTCCTTTTTTAACTCTAGGAAAGAGAGCATGTAAAATTTTATAAGAGTTTTTCTTCTTGTAAAATTTTATAAAAAAAAAATTATTTTTCTTTCCTAAATATGGTGGCCGGCCACCTTGCTTGGTGTCCAAGCAAGGGGCCGGCCAATCCCAATCCTAAACCAAATAGGATTGATCACAACCATTGATTGGTAATTGATTCAATCAAGAGGAAAGAAAAGGAAAAATAAAAAGGAAAAAGGAAAAAGGAAAAACTCTTGGATGATTTTATTTTTTGTAAAAGGTTTTTCCTTATTTGCCTTGGCCAAGTAATATAAAAGAAGGGGTGAGGGGGTTTCATGAAAAACAATTCTTATTCTCTTGCTTGGAGATCATCAAGTGGCCGACCCTCCCTTTCTTCTCTCTTTTCCCTTTTGCTCTCTTCGCCTTGGTGGTGTTGGTGGCTGGATTTTAGAAGAAGAGGAGGAAGCTTTTGGGTGGTGTTCATCTTGGAGGATCGTCGCCCACACGACGTCCAAGGCGAGGCGAGGAATACGGCAGAAGATCTCGAGGTCATTAGCTTACAAAGAGAAGGTATAACTAGTAATTTTCTTCAGCATCATACTAGTTATTTTCTTTGTAAGAATTCTAAATACAAGAGGCAATTAGATCTAGTTTTTTCGAAATAGTTTTTCGAGTTTGTGTTTTCTTCTTTTTCAAATTTGTGATTCGATTTTTCTTTTTGGTTAACCTAGAGTTATTTAAGGAAATAAATATTAGCTTTCCTTAAAAGGATTTTCCTAGGCGGTGGTGGTTGCTCCCATATCCAAGAAGGCCATGTGCCTCGCCATGCAGTCCTGGAAGCCAATTTTAGAAATTAATATTTATGGAATTAATAACTTAGGTAGATTTGAATCAATAGTGTTAAGTTCCGCTTGCGATTCAAATCTAAACCATTAAGAACAGATAAGTTAAATTTGGAATCAATGATGTTAAGTTCCGTCTGCGATTCCTAATTTAACTTCTAAAGAACACAATAGGTTATTTAAGGAAAGGTTCGACACTTGTATAAAAAATTTTGTACAGTGGAACCGGTACGTTTTCCTAGGACTAACCAACAATTTGTATCAGAGCTAGGGTTTGCCTCTGTGTATTTTTAGAATTCAAATAGGTTATGCACATGTCATACATAATTTAGGCAGGAAAATAGTAGGATGTGCTAACTCTTTGGTTGCAGGGTCCAACTATTATGGCTTATTGATATTGTGTGTGATTGGACCCTTGGACATGTCAAGGGCATTATTTATGTGCATGATTGTATGTATAAAATACAGCAGGAGCTGTATTATTTTTAGAATTTTATTTTTGTTCGATCTAGAATACATGTACATTCCCTCATGGAATATAGGATCGATATATGTAAAATTCTATTTTTGTTGCGGATCGGATTCTTGCGAGGCGTGGTACTTTTGGAGCACCAGAGGCGCAGCGGAATAAGAAGCAAGATGGATGCGACAACTCGACCCGATGGCGGTGGCTAAAGATGGCAGCAGCTAGGGTTGGAGCATACTAAAGACAGTGATGGAAAAGGCCATAATAGTTGGAAAATTAATTTACAAATTTATTGCTTTTATTTACTGTGATGTTTATATGCATGTGATGTATGCTAGGATAGTTTAAAATTCCTCATTTTAAATAACTAAGTGGAAGAGGGATTTTAATAAATCCCATGGTCTCCATTACTGGTTTGTAAGTGATGCAACAAGCTTGCGTGTTGACTCTGAGTGCCTCCCTCCACAACGGATGGGTTTGTTGTGGATCACTAGATCAAACTTCCTTTTATGGGTGGTTATAGGAAATTATTTAGGTGCGTGTGATCTTCTCCAACTGAAGGGGCACAATCCTATTTAATGGACTTAGTATCAAGTAATGGTATACACTTAGACGCATTCAATAGTATCCTCCCCAACAGAGTCACTGCTATTGTATTGTGTGACCAAAGTGAAACCAACTATTAATTTTATTTGTTATAAAGTTAGGATGACAAGATAATAAAATTAATGGGTCACACCCTCCTCTTACAAATGTTGAATTTGTATACGTCCACACTAACGTGGCATGCAATATTCATGGTGATTTGAAGTGTTGGTTAATTTAAAATAGTATTGTTTGAGGAATCAATATTATTCTAAATTTAGAGTCTTGACCAAAGTTTATTTTTGTGATTCTTAGGATGACTTTCAACCCACTAGCCATTATACTGAAAGAGAACAACTTACTGGTCCCAACTATATTGATTGGAAAAGAAACCTGGACATTGTCCTTACTGCTGAAAGCTATAAGTTTGTATTGACTGAGGCTTGCCCTGATGCACCTGACGGTGACTCTACCCCAGAGGAGATTGAGTATCATAAGAAATGGGTAAAAGCTGATGAGATGGCGCGGTGTTACATTTTGGCATCAGTGTCAAATATATTGCAACATCAGCATCAAGATTTACCAACAGCTTATGATATAATGAACAATCTCAAAGAACTCTTTGGGCATCAGAGTCAGACTGCTAGGCAAGAGGCAATGAGAAAGCTAATAACAGCCACCATGTCTGAGGGGACACTCGTAAGGGAACATATCCTCAAAATGATGGCTTATCTGAATGAAATACAAGTCCTTGGAGGAGAAATTGATGGGGAAACCCAGGTCGATATAATTCTCCAAACGCTACCCAGAAGTTTTGAGCAGTTCCGCCTGAACTATAACATGAACAAAAGAGAGTATACGTTGGCGGAACTTCTGACAGAACTACAGGCAACAGAAGGAATATTTCGTCACAGCTCTCAGATTCACTATGCTGGAAATGGTTCTACTTCTAAGTCAAAAGGCAAGAAGAAGAAGAAACAGGTCTTTTCAGCAAAGAAGGTGAATAAACCTCAGGGTACAGGACAGAAAGCTGGAATGAAGAAGCCGAAAGGCAAGTGCTTCATCTGCAAGCAGTCTGGACATTGGAAGGCGGACTGTCCTCGTAGGAACCAGAACAATAAAGGTATATCTCATACTCTAGTATTTGAAACATGTTTAGCGGTGTTATCTACTAGCACCTGGTGTGTAGATACAGGAGCCACTGATCATGTCTGCAATTCTTTGCAGGGGTTCCAGGAAACCCGACGACTATTTAGTGGAGAGATAACTGTCAACATGGGCAATGCTACTAAGGTGGCGGCTGTTGCAGTGGGAGAAGTCTACTTATCATTTGATAGGAATAGAAATTTGATTTTAAGAAATTGTCTTTATGTACCCAGTTTTAGAAAGAATTTAATTTCAGTTTCTAAACTGTATTTGGATGGATATTCTATTTCCTTTAGTAACAATGTCGTTTTAAGAGAAATAAGGTGATTATCTATTCTGGTGCATTAGTTGGCAATTTATACACTTTAAATCCAATTTCTCCCATAAAGTAATATATGGAAATTAATAACACATCTTCTAACTCTAAAAAGAGAAAAGAACCTTCGGAAATGAACCAAACGTATCTTTGGCATCTAAGACTTGGACATATTAACTTAAGTAGGATTCAAAGGCTTGTAGACGATGGACTCTTGGGTTCATTAGAGTTGGAAAATTTTCCAACATGTGAATCTTGCTTGGAAGGTAAAATGACCAAGAGACCTTTTAAGGTCAAGGGGTATAGAGCCAAAGATGCGTTAGAACTGGTTCATTCTGATTTGTGTGGTCCTATGTCTATCCAGACTAGAGGTGGTTATGAATACTTCATCTCTTTTATAGACGATTATTCAAGATACGGATATATTTACCTGATGCACCGCAAGTCTGAATGCTTTGACAAGTTTAAAGAATATAGGGCTGGTGTGGAGAAACGTCTTGGTAAAAGTATCAAGACACTACGGTCTGACCGTGGTGGCGAATACCTCTTTGGAGATTCTAGGAATTACTTATCAGAAGTCAGGATTCAATCTCAATTGTCTGCACCTGGTACACCCCAACAGAATGGTGTGGCAGAACGAAGGAATAGGACTCTTATGGAAATGGTTAGATCGATGATGAGTTATTCAGAATTATCAAATTCATTTTGGGGATATGCTCTGGAAACAGCAATGTACATTCTGAATATGGTACCTTCTAAAACAGTTCCTTCTACTCCCATGGAATTATGGAATGGGCGTAAGCCTAGTCTGAATCATATCCGGATATGGGGTAGTCCAACACATATGCTGAAGGGAGATACTGACAAGTTGGAATCACGTATAGAAGTTTGTCTGTTTGTGGGATATCCTAAGGGAACGAAAGGTGGTTTGTTTTATAATTCTAAAAATCAGAAGATCATTGTTAGCACCAATGCTCAATTTTTAGAAGAAGATTATGTAATGAACCATAAGCCCATGAGTGAAGTAGTTCTAGAAGAAATTAGAGAGGACACGTCTACTTTAGTACCAACGGTACAAGATGAAGTACCACAAGAAACTGCAACACGAGTCACACATGATACACAGCCAGAGACAGTGTCTCGTCGTAGTGGGAGGGTTGTGAGGCAACCTGAAAGATTCATGTTTTTGGGAGAGTCCTTGGACTTGATCCCAGGTAAACATGAACCTGATCCCCGAACATATGAAGAAGCACTCCAAGATATAGGCAAAAGACAATGAATTCTGAAATAGAATCTATGTATTCTAATAAGGTCTGGGAGCTTGTAGAACCACCTGATGGTGTAAAAGCCATTGGATGCAAGTGGATCTACAAAAGGAAAAGAGCGATAGATGGAAAGGTAGAAACCTTCAAAGCAAGGCTAGTTGGGAAAGGGTATACTCAGAAAGAGGGATTCGATTATGAGGAAACTTTTTCGCCGGTAGCTATGCTTAAGTCTATCCGGATACTCTTATCCATTGCCGCTCATATGGATTATGAGATTTGGCAAATGGATGTCAAGACAGCTTTCCTTAACGGAAGTCTTGAAGAAAACATCCATATGAAGCAACCAGAAGGGTTTATTGAAAAGGGCAAAGAGCATCTAGTGTGTAAGCTCAATCGGTCCATTTATGGACTGAAGCAAGATTCAAGATCTTGGAACATCCGGTTTAATGAAGTAATCCAGTCATATGGATTTATTCATTGTCCGGATGAGTCTTGTGTATACAAGAAGTGTAACGGAAATGTGGTGGTATTTCTTGTACTATACGTAGATGATATTTTGTTAATTGGCAACAATGTTAAGGTATTATCGGACGTAAGGGTATGGTTGTCCAAACAATTTGATATGAAGGACTTAGGAGAATGTGCACACATTCTTGGGATCAAAGTTATAAGGGATCGCAAGAAAAGAATGTTGTGTCTATCCTAAGCTTTACATATAGATACAATCCTTGCTCGTTTTAGCATGCAAAACTCCAAGAAAGGTTTCTTACCTTTTAGGCATGGAGTAGCTTTATCTAAAGAGATGTCTCCGAAGACATCAAAGGAGATAGAGGATATGAAGGCAGTTCCTTATGCCTCGGCTGTAGGAAGCCTTATGTATGCAATGCTGTGTAGGAGACCTGATATCTGTTTTACCTTGGGCATGGTTAGCAGATATCAGAGTAATCCTGGACAAGGACTTTGACTGTGGTAAAGCATATATTAAAGTACCTGAGAAGGACTAGAGATTATATGCTAGTCTACCAAGCAGACGATTTGCTCCGTGTGGGTTACACGGATTCGGATTTCCAATCAGATAGGGACAATAGTAAGTCAACTTCAGGCTATGTGTTTACTCTAGGAGGTGGAGCTATTGCATGGAGGAGTGTTAAGCAGAAATGCGTCTCAGACTCAACCATAGAAGCTGAGTATGTGGCAGCCTCTAAGGCAGCCAAAGAAGTTGTATGGCTTAGGAACTTTCTAATGGACTTAGATGTGATTCCTGGTTTGCCCAAGATCATCACAATTTATTGTGATAATAGCGGTATAGTTGCAAACTCGAAGGAAGCACGAGCTCATAAGGCAAGTAAACATATAGAGCGCAAGTACCACCTGATACGAGACATCGTCAAGCGAGGAGAAGTTGTCGTCGCCAAGATTGCATCAGAAGATAATCTAGCAGATCCTTTCACAAAGGCCCTTCCGGCGAAAGATTTTGATCGGCATGTGGAGGGGATGGGAATCAGATGTAAGGCAACAGATATGGCAGCTTAGTCTTTTAGTATAAGTGGGAGATGGTTAGAGTGTATACTAAAAGCCTAGATTTTGTAAACATTTATTTGTTGAAATAAAAGAATCACATTGGTCAATATCTGCATTTATTTGCTAAATGTAATTTGTTCAATTAATTTATATAGTAGATAACATGGAGTGTGGTGTCACACTCAGAAGATCATGTTGTCGGTTCTCTATAAATTATAAACAGTTGCTCGCGACTAAGATAGAAAGGAATAAACTGTCAGAATAGTCGTAGTGTAATTAAGTATTAGTTTATCTTAACTAATAAATTACACTGATACACTTTAAGTGTATTGAGTAGGATCATTTTGGTAAGTTCTTTTTGTACTGACTTAGTAAAAGAACTAGACCTTAGTTATTATGAAAGTGTGTGCTCTTAATCCTAATATAATAACAAGCACATATATTTAATATTTATTTTTTTGACTTATCAAAGGGTGAGGTTTAGCTCGATAAATCAATATGCCCGATAAGTTGGGAAATGATATTACTTATAGTGTGTGTTGTTGATTATAGAAGGAATCTGTGTCCTAGTTATCTAGGTTGAGAATGTCCCCAAGAGGAGCTCATAAGGATTGCCATTTTAAACCCTGCAGGTGGACCTAGTTCAACATGACAATGAAGTTGAGTGATACTACTCTTGGAGCTAGATATTAATTAAGTGAGTTGTCAGTAACTTACTTAATTAGTGGACATTCGTAATCTTAAACACAGGGAGACTAACACACTCATGATAAGAAGGAGCTCATAATGTAATTTGGGATTGGTGCGGTAGTGCGATAATAACTCTCTAGTGGAATGAGTTATTATCGATGAACTTGAGTTGTGTGTTCGGGGCGAGCACGGGATACTCAAGCTCATCGGAAGGCCAAAACCAATTTCTCCTCTAGGTCCCTGTCGTAGCCTCATTATAGCCTCAAGTCCATCCAAATGTAAGGCTCTTCTTGGTATCCAAGAAGGGTGTCGGACCATTGCTAGGTGACCAAGCAATGGCCGGCCACATCCTCTTATAGGGGCCAGCCCTATTGCTTGGTTACCAAGCTTGTAGGGGCCGACCAATATTAATTCAAATAGGAGGGTTGTTTTGAATTTTTTAAAATCTTCTCTTTGTTTTAAAAGAGAGATTTTAATTTTTTAAAACTATCCTTATTTGAATTAGGCCACATGTTTTAATAGAGTTTTAAAAGTTTTAAAACTTTCCTTTTTAACCATTCTCATGGTTTAAGAAAAAAAAGGAGATAAGTTTTAAAATTAAAATTTTCTATCATCATGTTAAATTTTAAAACATGGTTTTAATTTTTAGAACTTTCCTTTTTTAACTCTAGGAAAGAGAGCATATAAAATTTTATAAGAGTTTTTCTTCTTGTAAAATTTTATATAAAAAAATTATTTTTCTTTCCTAAATATGGTGGCTGGCCACCTTGCTTGGTGTCCAAGCAAGGGGTCGGCCAATCCCAATCCTAAACCAAATAGGATTGATCACAACCATTGATTGGTGATTGATTCAATCAAGAGGAAAGAAAAGGAAAAATAAAAAGGAAAAAGGAAAAAGGAAAAACTCTTGGATGATTTTATTTTTTGTAAAATGTTTTTCCTTATTTGCCTTGGCCAAGTAATATAAAAGAAGGGGTGAGGGGGCTTCATGAAAAACAATTCTTATTCTCTTGCTTGGAGATCATCAAGTGGCCGGCCCTCCCTTTCTTCTCTCTTTTCCCTTTTGCTCTCTTCGCCTTGGTGGTGTTGGTGGCCGGATTTTAGAAGAAGAGGAGGAAGCTTTTGGGTGGTGTTCATCTTGGAGGATCGTCGCCCACACGATGTCCAAGGCGAGGCGAGGAATACGGCAGAAGATCTCGAGGTCATTAGCTTACAAAGAGAAGGTATAACTAGTAATTTTCTTCCGCATCATACTAGTTATTTTCTTTGTAAGAATTCTAAATACAAGAGGCAATTAGATCTAGTTTTTTCGAAATAGTTTTTCGAGTTTGTGTTTTCTTCTTTTTCGAATTTGTGATTCGATTGTTCTTTTTGGTTAACCTGGAGTTATTTAAGGAAATAAATATTAGCTTTCCTTAAAAGGCTTTGCCTAGGCGGTGGTGGTTGCTCTCATATCCAAGAAGACCATGTGCCTCGCCATGTAGTCCTGGAAGTCAATTTTAGAAATTAATATTTATGGAATTAATAACTTAGGTAGATTTGAATCAATAGTGTTAAGTTCCGCTTGTGATTCAAATCTAAACCATTAAGAACAGATAAGTTAAATTTGGAATCAATGATGTTAAGTTCCGTCTGCGATTCCTAATTTAACTTCTAAAGAACACAATAGGTTATTTAAGGAAAGGTTTGACACTTGTACAAAAAATTTTGTACAGTAGAACCGGTACGTTTTCTTAGGACTAACCAACAGGAACCTCCATGCCTTCTGTGGAAGGCGCCTTCCATGACTGGAAGGCGCCTTCTATGAACAGTACGAAGGCGCCTTCCAGTCCTATGGAAGGTGCCTTCAACCAGGCAAATGTTGTCGTTGGCAGTGGATAAACTTTTATCCACTAGCGCCTTGTTGGAGGCGCCTTCCAACCTTATGGAAGGCGCCTTCCAGCCAAGGATAAGATTTTTCAAAGGTTATAAAATGACCCATGGACCTAGGAAATAGAATATAACACTTGTAATTGAATCTTCACGAGTTCTGTTCTATAATTGAGTGTGTAAATCGCTGTAAAGAGGCTTCTCCGCCTGAAGGATAGTTTTAGCATGCTTTTAACTTCCTTGGATTAACAACCTCCCGGTTGTAACCAAGTAAATCGATTGTGCCTCTTTTTCTTTATTTAATTTTTTAATTCTTTTTATGCAAGTGTTAGATTTAATTATGCTATAAATCGATTGTGCCTCCACTCTAGCCGGCCGCTAACGAGACTAACAAGTGGTATCAGAGCCAGGTTCACTTTAGGAGGACTAACCGCCAAACGAAGCACACGAGATGGCCAGATCAAGCATCTACATACCGAAGTTCGAGGAAGATGTCGCCAATTGGAAGAAGAAGATGGAGATATTTTTCAAAACTTATTTCAATTTGCTTTTAATAATGGAATTTGATTTAGTAGCACCCCAAAGGCAAAGAAAAATACCACTGGACCAAAAAAGAGTAGGCTGATTTCGTGGCAAATGGCAAAGCAGAGTTCCATCTGCTAAGTTTCTTACCACCACAAGAAGTCAACCAAATCGGAGCCTACGAGTATAAAAAGGAACTCTAGGAGAAATTCGTGGAACTACAAGAAGGAACCTCAGAGGTGAAACTCGCGAGACGGGATCTGCTCAGAAACTAGATCAGCAGCATCAAACTGGAAGAAGGTGAAACTGTTGCACATCTTCACTCAAGGATCAAGGAGCTCATCACTGGACTCACGAATCTTGGAGGAAAGGTAAATAACCGAGAATCGCTAAGGTATGCTCTTAACGCATTCCCTAGAAATACTGAATGGGCTCATTAGTAGATGCTTATTATATATCTAAGGATCTAGATTCAACTACTTTAGAATAATTATTTTTGACTTTTGAAGTCCATGAAACGAGATGTGTAGGTCCGAAGAAGGAGCGTAACATTGCCTTAAAGGTAAAGGTGGACGAACAAGATTCAAAATCTTCTCTCGATGATAATAAAACAGCACTAATGGTACGTAAATTTAAAAATTTATTTAAAACTAAAAGATTTAATCAAGTGCAGGATAGAAAAAGAAGGATAAGATGTAGGGGATCGGTGGCTGGCTAGAAGGGGGTTGGATAGATGGCACCCCCAATCGATTACTTCCTATATATTCGTTAGTGCGCAAGTGGAAATACAATAACAAATACAAATACGAATACAAACATAAACAAGAAAGAAATGCAAACCAATACACGCCGATGTAACGTGGTTCGGAGATAACTTGCTCCTACTCCACGGCTGTCCGTAAGGTGGACGATCCCTCAATCCGTCGATGGATTAGCCCCCGGCAAACTCCGGCTATCTCAAGTCACTCCTTGTGGGTGGAGAAACCTCACCACAAACTCACCAAGACCTCTTAGATTACACAAGCACTTGAGAACTCTTATGACTACTAATTAGGTTTTAACCAAGTCTAATTTCGCCACCTTGGTCGGCCATCTCAAGCTCCTTCTTATAGAGCTTGGAAGAAAACAACCCTGCTGTTTTACCGTTATCAGTCGACTGGTCGTTGCACCAGTCGACTGGTGTCAACCCAACGACTCTCTACCAGTCGACTACTACAGTGCATCAATCAACTGCTACAGTGTACCAGTCGACTGTTAAAGTGTACCAGTCGACTGCTAAAGTAACTGCTACAGTGTCGTTAGCTGCTATAGTGCCCCCCGTTGACTGCTACAGTGCCCCCATTGACTGCTACAACCCCCCCCCCCCGTATTTTTCCCCAAGTACAATCTCTCATGTACTCGTACCCTCACGACTCACTTGACTCTTCTTTGCAGCCTTGACCTCTTGCCTTCAAGCCTACTTCCTTTGGCTCTCATCCCTTAGATGCATCCAAGCCCGTGGCTCGTCCCCAATGTCATCCTTCGCGTATGCCTCGAAGTCACTTCCCTCGGCCCTTGTCCTTGCTGCCTTTGTTGGAGTGTATACTAAAAGCCTAGCTTTTGTATGTAACGCCCCACCCTCCTCACTACTAGTCTGTGAGGGCGGAGCGCTACTGGACTACTAACTTATCTTAACTAATATTGCACACATGTGAATATCAATACATAAAACTCTCTAAACATGCAATTAATAACAGCGGAAACATGAATAACTTATCCCTACATTCTACTCCAGCATGTATACACAACTAAAACTATACATCAATCTAAACATGCTGAAATATATGTATTAATCTGAACATGCATGCAACCATTGTACAACTCAGATAATAGGTCTAATGTGCATAACAATTTAAATGAAAGAATTCTAAATACATGGCAATCTTAATAAATTCTTATGCTAAATCCCAAGGCTTCTATAGTCCAGGCATCACACATCCATCCGCACCTCCTTGTCGCCTTCCTTTGCTATAACTTTTCCTTTCCTTTATCTGCAGTAAGAGGAAATGCAACTATAAGCAAAATTGCTTAGTAAGCGCTATCTAACTCACAAAACTCGAATATGCATGTGAATAAAATAAATCTAAAACTGAATGCTTTAAAGGAAATACTACACATGCTCATCTAATAGCAAAAGAAACAAGACATGCTGAAATGCTAAACATGTAAAGCTTATTTCACTTGTTCAAAACTTATACTTTTATACTTCAGAATAATAAGTTTAACTGAACTGATACATAAGCTGAGCTAAACTTGAATAGGCATGTGAATCAAATCAATCTAAAACTGATTTGTGAAGTTTTGAAAACTATTTTCATAATAGATAAAAATAATAATCAATCTGCTGATGGGCCCAACAACTGTACTTGTTATGCGCGCATCCCTAACTAGACCCGAGGTAGCTAGTCCCGAATCTAGTAGGGTTTACTAGGTTATCTAAACCTAGGGACGACTATGAGAGCCCAACCCAAGGACAATTAAGAGTCCAGCACAGTGCCACTGATAAAAGTAAAATACTGATTCATAAGCTGATTTATCTTAATTACTTCTTCTTTAAATGTCTTGGCATTTTAACAAGCACCTTGTGTGCCAAAATCCGTAAAGTCTTGACTTTGGGATCTACTTAAGGCCTTGGCCTTTTTCTTTCTTTTCTTTATCTTTCTTATACTTGTTAATACCTCTAATAAAAGAATGCTTCTTTATAAACTAAAGTGTTTAAACAAATTCTAACTTTGAAATGCATAAACAAAAATCTGCATACTATGCTAATCAAAATTCTGCATACTATACTAACAAAATTCTGCACTTGTAAGCTTAATAAAATCTGCACTTGTAAACTTAATAAAATCTGCATTATAAACTTAATAAAATCTGCACTTGTAAGCTTAATAAAATCTGCAAATCTAATTAAGTTACTAGAGATCTAATTGGATCTTCCAATGCTAAATCATCAAAACTGCAATGCTAAACAATTCAAAATCTGTAATACTACACATAGCTATTCCACACTAAAAATATGTTAAAGCTTGATACCTATGTAAAGCTTATACTTTTATAGAGCAATAGAGAGCTTTAAGCATGTTACAACATGATCTAAACTGGAATACTAAGCCAAAATCACAAACTGAAAACTAAATCTGCATACTCTACTAATCAAGATTCTGCATTCTATGCTACACAATTTCTGCATATTATGCAAACATAAATTCTGCACTATAATACTTAACCAAACTGCACTATAATCCTTTTTTAAAAAAATTGCACTATAAGTTCCACCAAAAAATCTGCACTACAAGATCCACCAAAAATCTGCACTATAAATTTCACCAAAAATCTGCACTACAAGATCCACCAAAAATCTGCACTATAAACCCTAAAGGAAAACTATCCGTGCCCCCTTTATAGCACCATCCGAAATCCACATAACTTCAAAAGGAGCTGCTTTTACTTTCTTTTCCATTGCACAATACCAAGTTAAACTTGCTGAAATGTTACTATAAACTCTAAACAATTTGAACTAAATTTCATGGCAACTGAAAGCTGCACGTGCTCACAAACAAAGAGGAACTACTTCATCATGTATATCTGCTCGTGCACATCTACAGCAAAGGAAATTACACATGCTCAACTAATAGCTAATGGGAAACTACTCATGCTCACAAACAGCAAAGCAAGGAGGAACTACTTCATCATGTCACTACAAGAAAAAAGACATACAACAACGGTTTTTCACCGTTGTCGTAGGCCATTTTTAACTGTTGTTAAAGGCTGTGTTGTTAAAAGGGGTGGCAAACGACAACAGTTTTTAACCGTTGTCTGTGAAGGCAAAGACAACATTTTAACAACGGTGAAAAACTGTTGTCTTTTCCTACAAAGACAACAGTTTTTCACCGTTGTCTTTGAGCGTATGCCTAGGCTCTTCAACAACAGTTTTGAACTGTCTACGACAACGGCTAAAAAGCGTTGTCTTTTTAGCCAATGACATCGGTTTGACAACGGTTAAAAACCGTTGTCTTTTTAGGCAACGATGTTAAATAACATCAGTTTGTCACTATTGTCTTTTAACGTCATTGACAACAGTTTGACATATTTAAACTGATGTCTTTGGGTACAATATACAACATTTTGACAATAAATAAAAAACTTATTAATCTTTTCCTACTCAATGGTTTATAAAAAACATCCAGTGCAAATTTCATTGATAAAAAACCTACATAATCAATATTTACAATGCAAATATTCCAACATTCAAACATCACAAAAGTACCAAACATCAACATTCAAACATCACAAAAGTTTACACAGCCAAAAGTTTATATATATCACACATATAGTCCAAAATATCATGTTTTGTTGGAGCACGTCTTCTCTACCTGTGCATCTTCTAAACAGCCTGTGCATCTTCTAAACTGCAGCCTTTTCTGGTTTCTCCTCCCTCCTAGCTTCTCTTTTCTTCTCCTTTCACAGAAACTGCAGCATATGATTGCAAGTTAATTCATTTCCCAGGAGTAAATGGCATAAAAAATGGATCTCTTGGAAATTTCACACCTGACCTTATTACAGTTTTACAAAAACTCAGAGTAGTATGTCTTAAAAGACCAGCTATATGGCTTTACAAGTAACTCTTAAGTATGG
Organism: Zingiber officinale; assembly: GCF_018446385.1. Classification (NCBI taxonomy): domain Eukaryota; kingdom Viridiplantae; phylum Streptophyta; class Magnoliopsida; order Zingiberales; family Zingiberaceae; genus Zingiber; species Zingiber officinale. The sequence goes on from NC_056003.1 coordinate 85,310,774, forward strand.
TAAACCAAACCTATCAACTTTACATATACCAAAAGCATGCAAAAGCATTTGGTCGATAATGTAACACATTCATCGGTGAAGTAAATTGTATATCTTCATATCCCCAAACCATAAACTTCTGTTATGTCCATCAATTGATTCATTTGGTCAACTATATATATCAACGGTTCATATGCCATTCTTGCTCTTCTTCAGCCGAATGGGAGAAACTCCCAAAAAGTTGAATCTCAAAAGTTTTGAGATCGAAAAAACTAGCGAAATTGACATAAAAAGACAGAAATTTACCACAAGGTGGAATGACTCAGACTAAGCAACTCAATGATTTGCTGAATCCAGTAAAGTTTATACTTTTATGATTTTGCTAGAGCTTGCTAATTTGACGAAGAAGATTGTTCCACAATGCTGAAATTGTATCGGAATCTATGGACTTGTTCAATAGGAATTGCAGTAAGTTCAGACTGTTAATGGGCTAAACTTTTGATCTTTCTATCTTCATGTTTTCATCGTTTCATCGATTCTCTTCTCGCTAAGAAACTAGTTACTTGCACAAAAACCAAATTAAAACCCCTGAATCCTTGTACAAAGATATGATATATGCTAATAAGATTGGCTTCATCCTTTTAGCAGCAGATGCTACTCCACTCGACAAAATCAAGAGACAGATTTTGTAATCAATATTTTCTATACCTATCGAGTTCACCGTCTTGATATCATTCACAATGCCATAATTCACCTTTGGATTCCCCAATTCATATTCGAATAAAATTCTCCGACAATCATGCAAAAGCATAGAGATGGTTTATTTAGTTTTTACACGGAATAGAGAGTAGAAAAGAGCAATCCAAACTTCCGACAACATCATAGAGGATACCGCTAATTAGATCATGGAAATCACATAGATAGAACTAGTAAAGAACATAAAAGCCCAAGATTTAACGATGAGACTGAGGGATTTAACAAAGGACCTCCATCTAACCATGTATCAAACCAGAAATTAATATGATCTTCACCTAAACGTCATCTAATATGCTCTTCTGCTACGTTTCTCATCTGTAACGTCCTGTGCAGTTTTGTGAACTCATGTGTGCAGTTTAGTCATGCCGATTGGATTTGGTAAATGGACTCAGAGACAGATATCTCCAAATCAAGTGCAATCAAGTATAAGCAGCATGTATTCAATTTAACTGAATATTATTATTGTCAAATGCAATAAGATGAACTCATGTATATACCTATTCATAAATATGATCTTGTATGCATTCTGCTATCTCAGAGCGCACTTCATCAATTTCTTCTTGAGAGTACTCCGCTTTTATGAACTGTGAACACACATAAATTATATGATCTTAAAGAACAAAATATAATTAATTGGAAAAAAATAATAACTAAATAACTTCTAATTATTTGAGATGATAAAGATAATATTACTATCGATGGCAGTGTATCCCCCTCGATCATTGCATTTTCTTCAGTAATTTGCCTCATAAATCTCATCACGTAATAACCACATTGTTTCGCATCTGGCTGCCTAGGAACCTACGTTAAAGGCAATTGATATTGTTAATGATAAATATACACATACCTTGATTGATTGAAATAGAAGTACCCATACCTTGATTACTTCCCATTGTACATGCTTTCTTCCTTTCCTTCCATTGTTCGAATTAAACAATCTTAACGCCCTTCATATATACATTCAACATAGTTGATATATAAGTGTTTTATGACTAAATTAAATACATAATAAAAAGCATATATAAACTCACATTTCCACAACATATTTCCAATCTTCATCACGAATGCGATGACTTAAAGAATCCAACAAGTAAACAATCTCCTTATGAGGTTTAATGACAGTCAAATTCCAATGGAAACTACACACAAATACAAAATTAGTGCATACAATTCACTAAAATAATCAATTGAAAATGATATTAAAGATGTTCATTACCCATTGCAACTTGGCACCAAAACTAATTGATTAATTGATGCACCACTCATCCTATCTGCTAAGAAACTTGCCCTCTGGTTCAACCGTTCAGTTTTACCTATTTTGTCTTGTGTGGTTTTTTGAAAGTTTGGGATGCTATGCGGATTTACAAATCTGAATTTATCAATCTTATTTTCTTTTACCAACTTTTTATAAAGATGCCTGCCATTTGAAATAAAAAAATCAGAACTATATTAGATATTAAATACTGATCTAATAAAGTATGTGCTTCTTATATACTAAATTTAAAAAAGAACAAACAATACTACAAGGTAATTCGAAGACTTACCATATGTAAACAACCACACAATTTCCTGAAATTGGCTCCAAGTGATACAAAGCACTAATGTCCTCAAGATGCAAGTTCAGTTCATAATCATCTTGAAATACCTCATGATCTAAAGCAATTGACAATTTCCTTCCATTCTCAAGAGCACGCTTACAATAACAATACACCACGCGCAATGATCTTGGCACACTTGATAACAAAGTCTAGTTATTTTCTACATGTGCTATTTTCTTCATTTGACGCTTCTAATAATTGTAATTGTAAACTTTTTAGATAGGTGCAATACTAAATAGTTTCACAGATATTTACTTTGAAATATTATCTTAGATGTACCTTTTGTCGTAGCATCAGCAGGTGTTTTGGCCAAGCCACATGGGTTCCAACAGCATCACCAATAGTTTCACATTCATTGGGAATCGGAACTGGCAAACATGCTGATTTCTGCATTGCTTCATCGATGGATACACACATACAATTTTTGGGTAACGGAACACCATGGAGAGAGTGATTAACTCCAATGACCTCAACAACTGTACCATATGCAACAATGTCTGTGCTAGAATCCAATGTCAAAATAACTGATTTACCCTAAAAGATAAATAGTTGTGTCATTGAATTATACTAACTCTTTATTTTAATAATAAATATAACCACAACTTATATACCTGTAAAGCAACTTCTTTATCCACAACTTGCATTTCGACATCATTGAACTCTTCATGACTGGGGAAAGTCTTATCGGTGTTCAGTTTATTGCCATTTTGCTGAGGTAACTTTACCGAGCAACTTCCTTTGTCATCAATGTCACTGCCCCATGCACCCTTTTTGTAGACAATTGCTTCAAGGTTTTGAATGCGTGTATCTTGGTCTTGAATTAATTTTCTAGCCTCCACCAACTCTCTCTTTTGCTCAATCAGTAGCTCTCTATCAACATGGTCAGTCTTCCATCTACTACCATTAAAGAACAATGATGGAGTGATATGACCTCCAACAGCCCTCACACGTCCACTATGTTCTCTTGAATTGAGTGCTTTCGTAAGAATATCTTCTTTTTTCCCATTAATTTCGAGTGTACCCTCACGCTTCTGTTGTATATAATCATCCTGTCATCCAAATAAAAAAAAATTATTTTAAAAGTTTCATTGAAATACAATAATTGATTTTTACTCATAGCTTCTCACAATCTTGTCTATTGTTTGTTTCAACTCTTGGCCATCAAATTTCCCTTCTTTATTAACCCTTCCTTTCTTCCAAATAATAGCTCTATTGATTTAATCATCGTCACATAATTCATTTGCCTAAGAACAAGAATAATTGAATGATATATGTTAAATAAGAATGATTATTAAATGCTAAACAAAACCGTTATACGAATTTTATAAGCAAAATATACTTACTATTTCTTCAGCATATCGTGCATATCCTTTACGAGCAAGGCGATGGGGGTATATGTTCTTCTTTCTTTTCTCCTTCTGTTATTCACTTAGTTTCTAGTCAAGTGAAACATTCCACATATCAAATTTACTAATTCATCATTTACCTTAATATCTACTTATTTTGAAAGAACAAAAGACTAAACTTACAATAAAGTCATCAGACATGCGAGTCCTGACAAAAGAAATCCAATCATCTCTTGCAAGACCATAGCCGCTAGGTGGTTCATCCAACTCTTCGAGTTTGTCAAGCTTCTTCGAAATGAATGTCTGAGTGAGATGGGATTTAAACTGACGCCACTTATTACTTGCTGAATTCAAACATCCCTTCTTCCAACTTGGGGGAACATCATATGTCAGCTATAAAACACAATTGGGAATACAATAAACTGATTAGTACCTATATTCATCATTGACACCATAAGCAAACACAATTTCTGGAAATTATTCTAGCATTGAAACAACACACACATACATTAAGTTTAAGGCATTCTCATCATTGAGTGTTTTGGAGATCTGAAATTACCAAAACAAAGCTAATGCAGGAGTGCTCGTGGCTTTTGATTTGCCCTATTTGTTTATTAGTTTAATTGTGGATCTATTTTCAATCTGGATGATTTAGTTAACGATAGAGTCTCAGCGCTGTTAACATCGTTCGCCTTATTATAGGCAAGTAGTAACTCGCATGGATGTATCCACTTCCGAATATGATGAAACTAATGCCTTAAAATAGGAGGTTATTATACACCCATAATAATTTGGTTGACAGTAGGGTTGTAATATCTAAAACAGAAAACATTTGATATTCAAGTTATTAGATGGATGGAAGCTTTGGATTGTAGTAGACAACCACAAACAATGAGATATACAACCATTTCTCTTGTATTTGTATAGTTTTGTTAGGAAGATTGAGCTTTAGTATTTAACATGTCTAGAGCCTTAAGTTCAGTTGTTGTGCTATTGCACATATTGGATATTTGTGTATATCAGATATAAAATCATGCCCTTAACATTTTGTTTGAAGAATCAAGTGCAAGTAAAGAAATATACAAGCAGCACTAGCTTTGGACACTGATATGACAGACAAATGGATTTGTTCTTGATTTCGTACAATTAACCTAGGACAATGTTAGGATCCTTTGAGGATTGTTGGTTACTTATAATCCTAAGTTTTCTAGTTGGAGCAACATTCGTTTTGAAATTGTTTGATGATTGGCAGTTGGTAATCAGGTCTTACAATGTTTGTAGATTTGGTAATTTCTTGTTGAGACACTGGACGACAATACAATCCTGGTTTTCTCTTTGCTTTACAATTGTTTCAATGCTAATGCAGAAACAAAGCTACCAGAACTAAGTACAAATGAAAACCCCACTGATATAGAAAAAGAACCTGCTGAGGGATCTAAAACTGAAATGGAACAAGGAGAATCACGAACAACAGAAGAACAACCTACTAAAACATACGAAGCTGAAAGAAAGGAAGCAGAACCTTGTGAAATTTAAGAACCTTCAACTGAACTATCTAAACTTGAGCAAATGCAGCAGAGCAACTTGAAATAGAAAACCAATCTTTAACTTGTATATATAAAAATCATACTGTTGAATGCTGGAGTAGCAAGAACAGCAGGCAATTCATACTGTTTTACTATCTTTAACTCATCTTTTCATGCATGCCATGATATGACAAATAAAATTTGCAACATGATAATTGACCAGAATTTCTTTAACTTACTTACATTAACTGATTCCCATATCAATTCTTTAACTTCATTTGGAACTTGTTTCCACGTCTTGTAAGATATCTTGACCTTTTCTCGAGCAAGCAAGCCAATGTAACTTTGCATTGCAATAGCAGCTCCTCCTACTGGCTGTCCAAGTTTATTAAATCTTACCTCCTTTCGAATTCCTTGAACCCTTTGTTTAGTAAGCTTATCCAGATGGGTACGACCTCTAGATGTTCTTGTTGTTTCAGTGTCTGTAGATTCCAGCATTGTCTCAACCTGTAAACCGTTGTTAGTGGATGTAGATGCAATTTTTCCTTTGCCCTTCCCAATCGTTGCAGGTTGTCCTTTTCTCTTGCTTGAAGCATGAATTGTGTCATCACCATCAGATTTGATTTTAAGCTTTCCAAAGGATGCCATAGATCTCAAATTTAATCTATTGATAAAAAAGTGAAACAACATATCAATATTTAAAAAAAAATACACAATAAGAAATTCACCTACAAAAGAAAATCAACATACATAGATAAAAATTTGAAATACCATCATGTGCACAAAATCATATTCAAAAACAAGATACATATCAATATTGTCTACAAACATATCTTCAAAAAAAAACTATAATTGGTTAAACATTTTCAACCCAAGTGCCATCACAATCTTCACGAAGGCATTGGGGTTCATTGTCATCTACTCCGTAAGCATCCATTAATGGTAACTCTTTGGTAAAAGATTGATAGTGGACTATAGTGTCTTCCAATTCATCCCCATTTGCATATTCAAATGACTCTCTAGTAGGAGTTGCAAGTACAATACTCCATACAGGATCTTCAGGATCTTCAATATAAAATACTTGCTTCGCTTGACTTCCCAAGATAAAAGAATCTGATTTGAATCCAATTCGTTTCAAATTTACCAATGTGAAACCAAGATCATCTACTTTTATACCATTATTATTCTCCACCCAATTGCATTTGAACATTGGAATTTGAAATTTGTGGTAATCAAGTAACCATATTTCTTCAATAACTCCATAAAAAATCATGTCCGACACAATTGGATTTTTATCCTTTGCACTGGCAACTTGCATTGTCTTTGCGACTAAGCTTACTCCAGAATTTCGAGCAACTCGTACATCATCATGTTCTTTCGTAGCATAAGTAATCCCATCAATCAAATAACTAGAATACTTTAACATTTTCTTGATAGGTCCACGCGCTATCCACTTTAATCTTTAAGATATTTGAAGGGTCGAATGGTCAACCGCACGTTCAACCTATAGTTAACAATATAATAAAATTTAAATTTTTGCGTAAGATACCAAGAGTTGTATGTATGCTAATACATAGTAGTTTTGGAACGTACAATATCATGCAACCAGTTAATAAATGTTCGGTTATGCTCATCTTGTAGCCACTTTTTGGACTTAGCTTTTTGAGGAAATCTTGCTCTCAACTCCACCATGTGTGCCCTAATAGAATTATTTTAAATAAATAAACCAATAGAATGAATTCAAATTGCATAAAAGTATTGATAAGTTAGAGAACATACTCGATATAAGGATCAATCTCATCATCATTCGTCAATATGTAACGATGTGCTTGTTGCAACTCATCATGCCTAGCGGAGTGCACTATTGCACCCGATAAAGGCTTAGTACGTTCTACTTTGTGATGACTTGATGGTATCCCAATTGTGTGGACATTAGATAGATAGTCTGAGCAAAATTCGACAGCCTCTTCAGCAATATAACATTCGGCTATACACCCTTCAGGGCGATTGTGATTGCGCACATAACCTTTCAAAATCTTCATGTATCTTTCAAATGGGTACATGTGTCTATACCAAACAGGTCCGCACAATTTGACCTCTCGCACGAGATGAACAGTTAAATGAATCATTATATCAAAAAATGAAGGAGGGAAATACTTTTCAAGCAAACACAATATCATTACAATCTCTCTTTGCAAGTCATCCATCTTTAAAACGTCTATTACTTTACTATATAATGCATTGAAGAAGAAACACAACCGAGTGATAGTATCTCTGACATGTTTTGGCAAGACACCACGAATAACCACTGGAAGCAATTGTTGCATTAAAGTGTGATAGTCATGTGACTTAAGGCCAACAAGTTTCAAATCCTTCATCGACACAAGGTTTTTAACATTAGATGAGTAACCTTCAGGGACCTTTATTCCTGACAAAGAATTGCAAATACTTCTTTTCTCAGCTTTACTTAGAGTGTAACAGGCAGCTGGCAGAAACGTTCTTTTCTCCCCAATCCTTGGTGCCAGTTCAGTTCTTAAATTCATTTCCATAAGGTCTAATCTTGCTGCGACTCCATCCTTTGTTTTTCCTGGAATGTCAAATAATGTACCGATGAGACTTTCACAGACATTTTTTTCAATGTGCATCACATCAAGAACATGTCGAACATGTAGCTCTTTCCAATATTCAAGTTCAAAGAATATTGATTTCTTTTTCCAACATGTTTCTCCATCATTCCTCTTTGATGATAGCTTTCCGCTGATTTTTCCCAACTGATAATTATTTCTTTCAACTCTTTCCAAAACTTCATGGCCACTCAATGGCTTTGGTGAAAGGTTAAATTCTTGGTTTCCATTAAATGCCTTCTTTTGCCTTCGATAAGGATGACATAAAGGTAGAAACCTTCTATGGCCTGTATATGACATTTTTCTACAATGCTTCAACCTTGTTGAATAAGTTTTTTCTGCACAAATAGGGCATGCATGATATCCCTTCACAACACATCCTGACATGTTCCCATATGCAGGAAAATCATTGATTGTCCATAGCAGAACAGCTTTAAGAGAGAAACTTTCTTCTCGATATGCATCATATGTTTCGACACCTTTATCCCATAAACATTTTAAATCATCAATCAGAGGTGTTAAGTAAACATCAATATCATTTCCTGGTTGTCTAGGACCAGATATCAACAAAGTGAGCATAATAAATTTTCTCTTCATACACAACCATGGTGGAAGGTTGTATGTGATCATTAAAACTGACCAACAATTATATGTAGAACTCAACCATGGGGATTAATCCCGTCTGCTGATATAGCCAATCTCAGATTTCTGGGCTCAGAAGCAAAATCAGGCCACATGCGATCAACTAATTTCCAAGAAGGTGCGTCAGCTGGATGACGTAAGTATCCATCATGAATTCTTTTATCAGTATGCCAGGTTAACTCCTTGGATATCGCCTTATTCCGAAACATTCTTTGAAATCTTGGCATGGGTGGGAAATACCACAAGACCTTTGCAGGAACTCCTTCTTTTATCTTGGATTTGTTGCTCAACTTCCACCTTGATGTCCCGCAAGTAGGGCAATTGGCAAAATCTTCGTACTCCTTCCGGTATAAGATACAATCATTAGGACAAGCATGAATTTTCACGTAATCCATCCCTAATGCACGTAAGCTTTTCTTTGCCTCATACAAAGATAAGGGTAATTCATTGTCATCTGGAAGCATTTCTCCTAACAAAATAAGTAAATCGGTAAAACTTTTATCACTCCAACTATATTTTGCCTTCAAGTTAAATAATTTCACAACTGCAGATAACTTTGTGAATTTTGTGCATCCAGGATATAAACATTTCTCGGCATCTTCAAGTAGCTTATTGAACTCGCTTGGATTCTCAACATAACTATCATATACAGCTTGCACCATATCTATAGGCTCCTCGGCAAAATATTTGTATTCATCTTGCCCCACGCGATCATTACTGTTCATTGAGTTTTCTGTCATAGTTCTTTCCCCATGCCATATCCATGTATGATATGTCAAATCTATACCATTACAATACAAATGTGCCCTTATAGTTTCAACATTTTTCTTCTTTATGTTACCACATCTTGCACATGGGCAAGGTATTGAATTAGGATCGTTAGCGTTTTCCAGTGCAAATTGCAAGAAAGACTCTACTCCAATATCATATTCACTAGATAGTCTATCATTTGACATCCATTCTTTGTCCATTCTTGTTATAAGTACTAATCAGCTAGAAATGAGATAACACCTACCTTCAAAACAATTGTACAGTATACAACAAGATCTTAACACAATGAACAAGAAACATAAGATATTCTTAGCATACAATCTATACAATCAAGCAACTAAATTATTAAAATAAGCGAATCTGCTAATAAGAGAAAAACTATCTATGGATGTGAAGAAAGGGAAGGGTTTAGTGCAAAAACGTGAAGGGTTCAAAACCACCTTAGATGAAAAAATATTTGAAATAAACTATAATGTGAACTCTAGCTCAAAGATAGGACTATTAATGAATACCAAAAGCAGATTAAAAATTTGTCAAGCAAGCAAGCATATTGAAAAACTTGAGGCAACTATTGTTTCATTGAAGAATAAAGAAACAGGAAGCTAGTCTGCAGGCAACTATGAGAAACTTGAGGTAACAATTTGTCAATTAACATTCAATATATGGTGAAATCCTCTAATATTCAGCATATTGAGAAACTACAAGAGGAAGCTATTCTACAAGCTAGGAGGTTGTCTAGTGCCACTGAAACTATTACATAGATTGTTTGACACTTTTAATTTTCCAATATCATACTGATCTTATTTTACATTCATATATGACCAAAATCTTGTGCCTATCATATTTGAATAACATCTAGTGTAGGTATATAAGAGCAAATCATTGACAAGAAAAACAAGCTCATGACACATCTTGAAATAAAAGAAGATAATGGAAATTCAGTGGAAACCCTGAAGGAAGCTAGGCAGGAACCATGCTCAAAGAAAGAGTCATCCATGTCTCAGAAATTTGTATCTGGGCTGGTAGTTGATGAAGATACAGATGAAATTGGAGGAAACTAAGATCAACCGAAAAGAAACTGGAGTTATGCTATATGAAGAACACAATAATGCAAAAGCAGGCGGTGCTTTCTCACAAGATGGCAATGAATTCAGGGCAAATCAACTACCAGGTGAAGACCATAAGTATGATGAGATGCCACAGGCAGTTCATGATCCCTGTTTGCTGGAAAAATCTATGAAGCAAACAATGCTGCAAGGAGACAAGGAAGTTAGCAGAAATGAAAAGATTGAAAGGATCCTTGCAAACCCAGCAAATCCAGATGTTTCAGCTAGCAGTGACATTTTAAACATAGATTCAGATGCCAGGGGAAGCCTTCTGTTCAAAGATTTGGATGCCCACCCAGAAAATGATGATGATTTAGAATTACATTTGGCTAAAGATGCTGCACACATTGACAATGTTGGGCCCTTAAAGTTTACTTCAAACTTTAAGAAGACAGAAGATAATGAAAGTGGAAGAATGGAAAAAGATATATGTAATACATGGCACGTAGGTTGTAGGAAAGATATGTGGTTCATGATGCTTCTGATGGTGTGTTCTTTGGCAGTGTGGTTTCAAGGAAATGATATATTGACTAAAAGAGAACAAGACACTTTTATGCCTCCGAGAAAATCGCAAAGAAGAGAGAAAAGCGTTCGGGGTGGACTGGAAGAAGAAAAACGCACCTCGGGACATGGATGAGCCACGGTGATCGCGAACTTGTGAACGGCGTGGACTGGAAGGAGAGAAGATGGCGGTCGCCGTCGGGGAGAAGATCGCGATTAGGGTTAGCGCGGGTTTTTGGTGGCGGTGCGCGCGATGTGGTAAAAAGAAAACGTGCAAGTGTTGCTATTCTTAATAAAGGGATATAAATCCATCCATCTTAAAATAGTTTAATGTAAGTAAGTTTCAACATAGTTGATGATGCAAATAACTACATACATCTTAGAGACAACATAGTTTAACATAGGCAAATAACTATGTTGATTAAACTGTTGATTAAAACTAATAGACAACATAGTTTCAACATAGTTTTAAACAACACTAATAGACAACGGTTGATTAAAACTGTTGTCGTATGCCAAATAAAGATATCTCATAGACAACAATGTTTAAAAAACCGTTGTCTTTGACATAAAACCGTTGTCTTATCTATGTCAAAGACAACGGTTTTTTAAACATTGTTGTCTTTTTTTAAAAAACACGACTAACAACAACAGTTTTCAACAAAACCGTTGTTAAATAACAAAAAGACAACAATTTGTCAAAAAACTGTTGTCTATTAGGAAGAAATGCCCGTCCGAATAGGAGAAAATCGAACTTTCAAGCTCCTGAAGCTCCCTGCGCACAAGAGACCAACCAACACTATCGTCAGTGACCTAAGACCGGGGTGGGAATCCCTGGCTAGGCCCTCCGACGCTCAAGTTAGTGATCTCCCTTGATGTCGAGAAAGGAAGAAGAAAGAAGATGAACAGTAGCCAGAAAATTAGGGATGTCAACTTACTTAGCCAACGGAGAGGATTCCCCCTTTTATACCACTTCATATAACCTCCGTAGTCATGAAGTGGACCCCGGTTTGTTAGAGTTCGTTATGACATCAGCTGCGTACTTGGGGAAGATGATTTTTAAGGAATCTTTTCTGTACCCCAGATGTACCTTATTTGTCGTTTAGCGCCTGCAAGACAATCTGAAAGCATATTTCCCGCCAAAAAATATATACTCTCCATCATAAATTATTCTATTCGATATATTCATGTATGATTCTTCTTCATGTGACTTCTATTTGTAATAATATTTTATCCAACATGTTTCTGAGGCATTCGTTAACCCTTTTGGCCGATATTAGTCTACTTTTGCTCTGGAGTATGTATCAGTCGTTATTAACTTACCTTGATACGGCAAGCATGTATTGACCGATATTGGCCTACCTTCGTTCGGCAGGCATGTATCGACCGATTTTGGACTATCTTTGCTTTGGAGTGCGTATCGGTCGTTATTAACTTACCTTTATACAGACATCATGTATCGACCGATATTGGCCTACCTTCGTTCGGTAGGCATGTATCGACCGATATTGGCCTACCTTCGTTCGGCAAGCATGTATCGACCGATATTGGCCTACCTTCGTTCGGCAGGCATGTATCGACCGATTTTGGGCTATCTTTGCTTTGGAGTGCGTATCGGTCGTTATTAACTTACCTTTATACAGCCAGCATGTATCAACCGATATTGGCCTACCTTCGTTCGGCAGACATGTATCGACCGATATTGGCCTACGTTCGTTCGGCAAGCATGTATCGACCGATATTGGCCTACCTTCGTTCGGCAGGCATGTATCGACCGATTTTGGGCTATCTTTGCTTTGGAGTGCGTATCGGTCGTTATTAACTTACCTTTATACAGCCAGCATGTATCGACCGATATTGGCCTACCTTCATTCGACAGGCATATATCGACCGATATTGGCCTACCTTCGTTCGGTAGGCATGTATCGACCGATATTGGCCTACCTTCGTTCGGCAGACATGTATCGACCAATATTGGCCTACCTTCGTTCGGCAGACGTGTATCGACCAATATTGGCCTACCTTCGTTCGGCAGACGTGTATCGACCGATATTGACCTACCTTCATTCCGCATGCATGTATCGACCGATATTGGGTTATCTCTGCTCTGGAGTGTGCATCGGTCGTTATTGGCTTTCCTCCTTTGACTCTTTCTTCCTTTTCTTTCCTCATCTGAAGACCCACAAAACCTAACCCATATCAGTATCCTTAATGAAACTCATGGCAGATCATCAAGTACTTTGCTCCCTATATCATACTTCGGAAAAAAACAAGAAGAATCAACTTCCAAAAGCTACTCCTACCGCAGGTGAGAAGCACTTACTTATTCTTGGAGTTCTTGGACTTACAACCAAAGAAGGAGACTTCTAATGCTTCTAGGGTTTCGGAGACTTGCAAATCTCAACCTCTTCCTCGTGCCTACCGTTCCTTCTTGACGAGAGGAGCTCGGATCCGAGAAGAGCTCGCGGAAAAATCCCCTTTGGCCGGAGAAACCCTTGCTTCCTGCTGCGTTTTCGCCCGAGATGAGAAGCGCCGACGCGCCGCGAGAGAGAAGAGGAGAGGAGAAAGATCAGGTCACACCCCAAATCAAGCCCTAAGTTCCTCTTTTTATAGCTCCCATATTCTGTTAACTCCTTAAATAAATTTCGCTATCTTTTCTAAACAGAATCGCTCGCTTGGGCACTTGGTTAACGTGCTTCGCTTAAGATTCGGGTCAGGTCGGAGGTCGCGGGTTCGAACCTCAGTCGAATCCCTTTTATTCCTATTTATTTTCCGTTTATTAACTACTACTTAAATAAATTCCACTCTTCTTTTAATTAGCAACTCCCGCTTGGGTACTTGGTCAGCTGAGACAACTTAAGGCTTTGCTTAACCGGAGGTCTCCGGTTCGAACCTCGGCTTAATTTTTTTTTATTTATTTTTTTTTGCAACTTGTTTCGTTTGGTAAAAATACCAAACGAACTCCAAAAATTGCATAAAAATACTCTAAAATTTTTTAAAAATCTCTAGAATATTTATAAAGCATTTCTAAATATTTTTAATTACTATTAGGACTCAAAATGAGGAAATTTGGGTTCTTACATTGTAAATATTTATTTTTGAAATAAAAGAATCACATTCGTCAATATCTGTATTTATTTGTTAAATGTAATTGTTCAATTAATTTATATAGTAGATAACATGGAGTGTGGTATCACACTCAAAAGATCATGTTGTCGGTTCTTTATAAATTATAAATAGTTACTCACGACTAAGATGGAAAGGAACAAACCATCGGAATAGTCGTAGTGTAATTAAGTATTCACTACAACAAAAACCTTCATAGACATCGGTTTTCCACCGGTGTCTATTTCATTTTCGACCGATGTCTATGAAGCCGATGTTAAAAGTCTGTCATTTTAGACATCGGGTTAAAACCGGTGTAGTATCACTTAACGACACCGGTTTTACAGCGGTGGAAAACCGATGTAATATTAGTTAATAACACCGGTTTTACAACGGTGGAAAACCGATGTAATATGTATATTTTTTCACAAATTTGATTTCCGAAACCATGAAAAACCGACAATAACAAAAAAAAGATACACAAATATTCACAAATTATACAAATATTCTTCATTCAATAATATCCATAAAATACACAAATATTAACAAATTATATAAATAATCTTCTTAGAACAATATCCATAAAATACCCAAACATTCTTTTTACATCAAAAGCTAGCTAATAGATATACTATCCCTAACCATTAATGGGTACCCCACGGAGCAGTAGGCCTCACTTCCTGTCCAGATCCAACATTCAATCCTTTCCCTAGGTCCCATAGCATAGTTCAGTGGTCGGCTCTGAAGTCCTCAGTGGTAGAAGTCCGACCCCATTCTCCTTTTCTCGTTCGCTCCTCCCTTTTCCCAGTCATCCCTCTTCCCTGTCATCTGTGCAATTAGTTTGTAAATTCAAATAACCAGAAAATGAGAAAAATATACATATTCAATGACATTCAATAAAATATATAATATAGTTAAACAAAGTGAAGACCTTGACAAAATTAAGACTCCAATGGTTTAGTCATGCATATTGCATAGAGTTCAATTGAGGAGTAAGAACTAAGAACCATATAGCTGACCAAATAGTTAGCAAAAATATGGGTTCATTGATGTTGATAATATATTTCTCTGTCCTATTTACTAATAACCACCTGATATGGGTTCATTAAAAAATTTTGTCATATTTTGTCAAAATTAGAATCAACTAGCTATAGACTGAAACTGAGCCTAAGCAGAATCAGAATCATAAACTTGCTGAACAATCTTGGGCATCCTACAATAGATTATCCAAAAGTTGCAGAACAAAGTTGTAAAAAGTAGTAAAAGATTTGCAACTCTTATTCGATGCATAACAACAATTTTGATTTTGACACACGAGGCATTAACACCTGTTTTAACTTGACGCTATCTACTTGATAAAGTCAAGCAAAGACATTTACCTTCACTTCGATCCTTGAATCCTCGAATAATACATGCAAGACTCCAAGGCCTTCCACCAGAGCATGCTTTTGCTCCACCTTTTAATATGCCATTGTGTTGCTTCACTCTGAGAATATGTCATCTTTTGTCAAACAATGGGAAGGGTTTCACTTACATATGAACGAATCTATATATTCATCAACAACATCTTCCTGCCAGATGAATCTAATGAAGGTAAAGGCACACAAATAATACAAAAAAAAATTCTTCTGAGTGTGTGTTGATAAAATATGGCTACGCACCTTAAAAGTCCTCATATTTAACAGAGAAACTTTTCCACCTGATGCAGACGTTGCATAAGAGTCATTCTTAGATAAAGCAATACAAGCAGTTGCTTCTTCTGGATTGTTATCACTCCTTTCATTGGTCATAAGAATACCATTTGGTGGCTGACGGAGCTGAGGAGCAACAGATGCAGTTGACTGAACAAGCAAAGCAAACAATCAGCACTAGGCTTATAGCAAATAGATAATTTCTTACAACTGTTTCTTTCTGACCTTGCCCGATGGATTTCGTTCATCGCACGGCCACTGCCAGAGTTTATGCACTGCATTGGAACCAAGTGCTAGTAAACTGCATCCAGAAGAAAAACTGCATTGGAACCAAGTGCTTTGATTTTACCATCAGTTGAAGTTGAGAAGAAAAACTTCACAGATAGAAATAATGAAACACTAGAAATATATAATTCTGTTTCTGTCCAGTATACTGTTTCTATCCAGTTGAAGCATCCCACACCTATTCATCATGCAACGGAACCTGTTAAGAACATACAATTCTTCTTGTACAATCTTCTGACTGATCAACCACATGGTTTTACTCACTTTAATTGCCTTGTCATTGCTGCAAGTGATGATCGAGAGAGTCTTCTTGGGATAGGAAAAGGCAATGTCATTAACACTGCCTATATGAGCATCAATCTGCAGAACAAGATGCTATCATCATCATCATATATATGGTTGCCAAACACCATAACTATTAACTGACCTCCAAATGTTGTCGTAATTCTTCATTTAAATTAAAAGCATAGATCTGCACTAGATGCTTTGAAAATGCAACACCTATTAGTATCACAGAAGAATAACAAGAATTTTAGTTTGATGAACTTGATCAAAATAATCCAACTTTGTTTTTTTGCTTCGGCATACCAAGAATAGAACCTTCAGGACTCCACAAGCATCTGTTGACAGATTAGAACAAAAAATACTTTGTTCACTACAGCAAAGAACAAAAAATGATAAAATCTAAATTAATAAAACACATAAATAAAGTCCAATTCGATCGAAAGCTTACCACATATACACAACTATGCAAGTGTCTGTGATTGGCTTCAATTCACAAAAGGGAATTATGTCATTGCAGTTAACATAGACTGTGCGCTCCATGCCAAACACAAAAGGGAATTATGATATCAAGTAACTGTGTCAATTAAAGAGCAAGTTGAATCTCAAGTAGATGTTGATGGTCCATTTGCTGCATGCTTACATTGAGAACTTGTTGCCTTTGCCTTGTCATCTCATTCCCACCCACGAGAAAGTAAGCAGCGTGCCTGAAAGCCAGCCTAAATAATAAAAATAATAATAGTATTCATATCATCAACAAAGGAAGACACAGTGTGGGTTGATATGTGCCTGAAAAAATTCATCATTTTGACTTTTGAATTAGGATCGATGCTCATGGTGCTATCGAGTGCTTGTTGCATGTGGTGCGACCACCTCTCAGCAGCTTGGTGTGTAACAGGGAATGGTGCATGTCGTCCGATCAGAGCTGGATGACCTGCAATAATGATTGATTCAAACGAAACCGTGTTGCAACAATTCAGCCAAAGGTTTCCCTTCATTACAGAAGCAAACTTAGAACTGGAATCTATAGAGAGAGATGGATGTATCAATTTCTTGTATATTTTTCATATTTTTTCTTCTGTATCAGCTGAGTCCAGATACTAAATTGTTCTTATGATTTCCTTACCAAATGAATAAAACATGCCTTTTGTTGCATCAAACTCCATAATACTGGTCTAAATATAGCAGCATATCCACAAACTAAAATTAATTATTCATAATAAATTCAAATGCACGAACTCAGGTGTTTCAGTTATGTGACTATTTTTGATATAATCACATAACCGAAACACCAGAGATATGATCGGTATAACAATATCTCAGTATGCATCAAAGTAGGACACCAACCATTCTTGTACTTCCTAACCACCATTCTCCTAAAGGCTCAATGAACAAATCCTGAACACAAGGTGATTACAAAAGAGAATAGAATATTTAAGAGGTCATATGAAATTACAATGATACGAATATCATCACAATAATCAATTTGTGTAAGATTCTGATCATATAAAACAAATATAAAATGATAAATTTGGCAGATGCTAAATGATTTTTCTACTTTAAAAGGTGAAACAAATAGTGCAAGTTTCAGAAAGAAGCTATCAGACATCAAAAGAACAAGTTCCCTTCACCTTTCCTCTGGGAATACAGATTAGGGCCTCCCATCCTCTGAACGAAGAACTCGTACTGGTTCCAAATCGCGTCCTCCTTCTTCGAATTCGAAAAGATAGATCAGAACCCCACTCTTCCTCATCAGCAAAAACCCTACCAACCATCTGTGTTAACAAAATCAGAGATGGTCATAATCAATCGAGCATCTACAACGGACGGAGAGGGTCGCGGAGGAAGAGGTAGGTAGATCAGCTCACCTGTTGTAGAAATTGGTTGAGAGATCGATGAAGGGCTGGATTCCGCCTAGGGTTTCGAAGAGGTTGGTCTCGTCGATGGCGAGGCGTCGCTCACTGCCACTTCGCTCGAGGACGAAGGTAGCGTATTATCTATAGCCTTGATAATTGTGGCGCCACCCATTTTGACTTAACCCACCTGCTAAACTATTGAAGATGAGGAAGAACTTCAGTAGCGACAATGGATAAAAAAAAAATTCGGAATGTAAAGAAGGACTCCAACGATGACAGTGAATGTTGGACCGGAGATGGATGAAGGAAAAACTATCGGAATGCGAAGAAGGCCTCCTCTTCTCAACCAAATGGAGGAGTTGGAGGAGATGCTGTGTGGTTGGACGGAGAAGCAAGTTCATTATGTCTTGATCCTGATAGGGAGAGGATCTAGGAAGGGGGGAAGAGGGAGATGAGGTTGAGAGAGATGGTCGGAGGTTTAGGTTTAGGCTGAGAGAGATGGTCGGAGGTTTAGGTTTAGGCTGAGAGAGATGTCTCGGTTTAGGTTATCGCGAGAGAGATGGTCGCGCGGAGGAAGGGGCGGGATAAAGATTTAGGTTTGGAGGGAATTCACAGTGTGCAGATTTTGGCTTGTGGGGAAAATTTAAATATTTTATTTGGGTTCATTAACATCGGATTTTAAAAACCGATGTTAAAATCCGTGTCTATTAACGAAAAAAAAGGCGCTCATAGACATCGCTTAAAAAACCGATGTCTATGAGCTAAAATCTGCGCTCATAGACACCGGTTTTTAGAAAAACCGGTGTAAAATACTCAAAGACATCGGTTTTAGCCTAAAACCGTTGTTGTTCCACTGATGTCTATGAGCGATTTTGTTGTAATGATTAGTTTATCTTGATTAATAAATTACACTGATACACTCTAAGTGTATTGAGTAGGACCATTTAGGTAAGTTCTTTTTGTACTGACTAATAAAAGAACTAGACCTTAGTTATTATGGAAGTATGTGCTCTTAATCCTAATATAATAACAAGCACATATGTTTAATATTTATTTCTTTAACTTATCAAAGGGTGAGATTTAGCTCGATAAATCAATATGCCCGATAAGTTGGGAAATGATATTACTTATAGTGTGTGTTGTTGATTATAGAAGGAATCTGTGTCCTAGTTATCTAGGTTGAGAATGTCCCCAAGAGGAGCTCATAAGGATTGCCATTTTAAACCCTGCAGGTGGACCTAGTCCGACATGACAATGAAGTTGAGTGGTACTACTCTTGGAGCTAGATATTAATTAAGTGAGTTGTCAGTAACTTACTTAATTAGTGGGCATTCGTTATCTTAAACACAAGGAGACTAACACACTCATGATAAGAAGGAGCCCATAATGTAATTTGGGATTGGTGCGGTAGTGCGGTAATAACTCTCTAATGGAATGAGTTATTATCGATGAACTTGAATTGTGTGTTCGGGGCGAACACGGGATACTCAAGCTCATCAGAAAGACAAAACTAATTTCTCCTCTAGGTCTCTGTCGTAGCCTCATTATAGCCTCAAGTCCATCCAAATATAAGCTCATCTTGGTGTCCAAGAAGGGGGCCAGTCCAATGCTTGGTGACCAAGCAAGGGCCGGCCACATCCTCTTCTATAGGGGCCGGCCCTATTGCTTGGTGACCAAGCTAGTAGGGGCCGGCCACAATAATTCAAACAAGGAGAGTTGTTTTGAATTTTTAAAATATTCTCTTTGTAGAAAACTATAAGTTTTAAAAGAGATATTTTAATTTTTAAAACTTTCTTAATTTAAATTAGGTCACATGTTTTAATAGAGAGTTTTAAAAGTTTTAAAACTTTCCTTTTTTTAACCATCCTCATGGTTTAAGAAAAAAAAAGGAAGATATGTTTTAAAATTTAAATTTTCTATCATCATGTTAAAAAAAAAGAAATTTTATAAGAGAAGTTTTAAATTTTAAAATATGGTTTTAATTTTTAGAACTTTCCTTTTTTAACTCCTACTTTAGGAAAGAGAGCTTGTAAAATTTTATAAGAGTTTTTCTTCTTGTAAAATTTTATAAAAAATTAAAATTCCTTTCCTCTTATGGGGGCCGTCCACCCTTGCTTGGTGCCCAAGCAAGGTGGCCGGCCATGTTTAAAAAAATAAAATCATCAAATTTAGTTTTGGTGATTGATTCAATTAAGAGGAAAGAAAAGAAAAATTAAAAGGGAAAAGGAAAAGCTAGAAGAAGATTTTAATTTTTGTAAAAATTCTTCCCTTATTTGCCTTGGGCAAGTATTATAAAAGAAGGGGTGAGGAGGCTTCATGAGACACAACAATTCTTATTCTCTTGGTGGAGTCTCTCTAGGTGGCCGGCCCTCTCTCTTCTCCCTTTCCCTTTGCTCTCTTCTCCTTGGTGGTGGTGGTGGCCGGATTTTAGAGGAAGAGAAGATAGCTTTTGGGTGGTGTTCATCTTGGAGGATCGTCGCCCACACGACGTCCAAGGCGAGGCGAGGAATATGGCAGAAGATCTCGAGGTCATTAGTTTACAAAGAGAAGATATAATTAGCAATTGTTTTCCGCATCATGCTAGTTATTTCTTTTTGTAAGAATTCTAAACACAAGAGGCTTTAGATCTAGTTTTTCGAATTAGTTTTTCGAGTTTGTGTTTTCTTCTTTTTCGAATTTGTGATTCGATTGTTCTTTTTGGTTAACCTAGAGTTATTTAAGGAAATTAAATATTAGCTTTCCTTAAAAGGCTTTGTCTAGGCGGTGGCGGTTGCTCCCATATCCAAGAAGGCCATGTGCCTCGCCATGCAGTCCTGGAAGCCAATTTTGGAAATTAATATTTAATGGAATTAATAACATAGGTGGATTTGAATCAATAGTGTTAAGTTATGCTTGCGATTCAAATCTAAACCATTAAGAACAGATAAGTTAAATTTGGAATCAATGATGTTAAGTTCCGTCTGCGATTCCTAATTTAACTTCTAAAGAACACAATAGGTTATTTAAAGAAAGGTTCGACACTTGTACAAAAAATTTTTGTACAGTGGAACCAGTACGTTTTCCTAGGACTTACCAACAACCTTATCCATGGTCCCTCAGAGGCTCCATCCTTCACCGAACCCGAAGCCATCAAGTTGAGTCATATGTGTACCCTGCAAACCTGCACACTCACATACACATATCAAATAACAAGGGTAAACCTAACTTAAACTCTTTGCCCAAACACCAAAACACATGGTCACACGGACCATTGGGATTGCTCCAACAATCTCCCCCTTTTTGATGTTTGGCAATACGTTTAAGTTAGGGAAAACATATAGAAAATAAACATGCTAAAAAGAAACAATGGACTTACGTTGCCAAGGCTACACACTTGGACTTACACCGCCGAATGGACTTATGTTGCCAAGGCTACACACTTGGACTTACACCGCCGAATGGACTTACGTTGTCAAGGCTACACACTTGGACTTACACTGCCGAAACAAAATGCAACATGTATTGGAACTTATCCCAAGGCTCGCCCTACACTTGAGCTCCCCAATGAGCTAGTATTTTCCTATAGGGATATTTAAGAACCTATCACAAGGCTCCCCCTACGCAAAGGCACTTAAGGTTTTCTCAACTAAACCTTACTTCTCCCCCTTTGCCTAACATTCAAAAAGCTCTCCAACAATATCTCAATTGTTGAAAACTTATCGTCCAAACTGATCCTAAACTCATGTATTTATCCCCCATGGATCTCATACATCTAAACGAGTTGACATGATCAAGAACAACGCTGAAAAATACTATCAGGCTGGTATTAGTCGACTGCCCCTTGGTACCAGTCAACTATCCCTATTGAAATCAACACACAGAAGCATTCTGTGTTCGAAATCTACTATTACTAGTGGACTGGTATCAGCATCAGTCAACTGCCCTCATCAAAATGAGCTTATAGAGACATTCTGTGCTCAAAAATACTATTACCAGTCGACTGGTACCCTATTTCTGAAAAAATCAACCTTTTCTGACCAACTTCAGAAATACACCAAAAATTCCACAAACCTCCAAAAATTTTCAAATTTTATGGAGAGGTCTATTTTACTAGTGTTTACTTGGAAAAAAATATATTACAAAATGTATCTATCACCAATCCCAAGATTGACATAAAATCTATAACTAGCTAAATGGTTCAATTGAACCTTGACCTAAAGTCCTAGTTTTGGCTTCCTCTTGATGTATTTGCCCATACCAACCCATAATGCATCCCTAGCATTGGTTTATATGGAATCTATACATCCAAAATCAATTATCATTCTATATGACCCCAAATGTCATATTTCTTGCATGAAACACAAACCATGTGTCTCAAATCCCTAGGTTTGAGACTCAAGTCCGTCTCTAAACCATTTGGCACACTCCATGGATTCTCTAGACTCCCAAGTAGTACCCACCTGAGATCCATTGGCCATGAGTCCCAATTTGATTCTTTGAGTTCTCCCTAGAGCCCTTAGCCTTAGCCACCTCCCTAGGTGACTCATCTACAATTGCTAGGCCACATCGGTGCACCTCCGGTGACACTTGGCCTACAAAACTAACCTTCTTAACCTTGGGCACATTGTCCTTGGTTAATTTAACCTTACCTTTAAATGACTTTCTTTTGACATTTATTGGCTTCTCCTTGCTATAGTCATATGCAACCCTAGCATAAGACTTTCCCTTGTCATTAGAGACATTAGATCGGTATCCCAAACCCGATCTATTGTTATTGGGTCTTTGGCTACCCAACACCATATCTAAACCCTTAGATCCAATAGTGAATATCTTAAGGAATTTCTCTAAATTATCAAGCTTTGACTTCAAAGCTTCATTTTCCCTTTCTAGATTCCTAAACCTAGAGTCAACATGTCCACCTTGGACATTCCTAGACCTACCCTTCCTAGGCATATGTCTCCCCTTCTTGGGATTAATTCCTTGGTTCTCTATTACCTTCTTCTCCTTAGGTAAAGAGAATTTAACTTTCCTAGGTCTATCATGCATAGGTCTCCTAGGGTTATGATCGATATTTACCCTATTCCTATCATGATATTTAAATCCAAAATTTTGCATAGCCATATAATGATAATCAAAATCATTTCTCCTAGCATACATGGGAACATAAGACTTTGAATTTGACTTTGAATTGCGATTTAAATTAGGGTATACCTCCCTTACCCTTGAAGCTCCCCCTTGACTTGAGCTCCTCTTCTTCTTCTCCCATTTCTTTAAATGTGTAAGCTTCTTGATTTCCCTCTTCTTGGGGCATTTGGTGTGGTAATGTCCCTTCTCCCCACATGTGAAGCATACAATGTGCATTCTCCTTCTTTGAGCTTCTTCATTCTTACAACCCTTGTTAGTGTTTAAATTAACTTGAATGGATTTAGGAGTTACCTTCTTACCCAATGGACATCTACTCTTGTAGTGTCCCTTCTCATTACACCCAAAGCATATTATGTGGTCCTTTGACTTCACTTCGGTGGAGGTGCTTGCTAGGTTGACCACTTCCAAGATCTCTTCTACATCCTCTTCACTTGTCTTGGATTCTTCTTCAATCCTTGAGGATGTAGATGATGCTTCCTCATCCTTCTCCTCCTCGGAAGTTGAGCGCTCGTCACCTTCCAGTTGCTCCTCCTCTACTTGAGCAATTGAAACCATCTTCTTGGGCTCTACCTCTTTATGTGTAGGCAAAAGTTCTTCTTCTAGAACTTTCTTCACTTTGCTCCATAATTCATGAGCATTCTCATATTTACCTACACAACTCACAATGTCATTAGGTAATATATCAATAAAATTGATATTACCTTTGAATTTGCCTCCGATCGTGTGGTTTGCTCCTCCGTCCAATGTCGTGGTCGGAGCTTCTTCCCTTTCTTGTCCTTTGGGCCTTCGAACGGCTCCTTGACAACCATTATGCCATCCCAATCCGTGTCAAAGAAGGTGATAACCATCATTTTATCACATTGTTTAGGATCCTAAACTCATGCTTTTGAGTTGATTGTGTGTTTAAATCCACATTTATATAACATGTTAAGAGTATGAATTGATTTTGATCTTTGATGCAATATATCATCTATTTGTGGAATTATGGTTAATCATTTAAATGTGGTCTTGTAGGTGATCGAAGGGGCAAAGGATTAGATCAGATCGGACCATATTTGGGCTCAAATCTAGGGCTAATTGAAGAGATCAAACTCTGAAGCAATATAGACCGTTCATTCAAGATTAAGAGGGATCTGAGTCATCTGTCAAGGATCTGGTACATCCGAGCCAAGGGGAAGTAGATCACGACCATTGATCAAGATCCAAAGCTTTTGGATCAGATTTTGAGCAACTTCCACCATTGGATCGATCATGAGAAATCTCAGCCGTCCATTCAGATATCAGATCTGATTTAAAAGGAAGAAGCTACAGTGCCAGGGGGGATCGTCAATTACTGCAGTCTGCATGAAGAAACAGGAGCGCAAGCTCGCTCCGACGATCTTCTTCCTCGATCCATTCCACCGTCGGCTGTCAAGAGAGGTCAAGGGCATCCCTTCCTCCGGTCATCAGCCATCTTCCAGCCGGCGACGCCATCTCAACCATCTGAACACCAATTTCTGCCGTGACTTCATGCGAGGAAGAAGAAGCAAAGAAGGTGGAGGAATTTAGTGGTTTCAGCCGATTCACTTTCCTTCCGGTCGATGATCTTCCTTTCTTGAAGCTTCTGACTCCTCTGATTTCTGCATCGATTTCTAGTTGCAGCTGCGTTCCATATGATTTGATTGGTTGTTCATCACTTGTGTGCACCGGACATCTTCCTCCAATACAATCTGAGTAAATCTCCTTCCATGTGACGAAAGGTTGGCTTGATCCATTATGCATCTGATTTCCATAATTCAATTTGTTCTTGCCTTGTTCTTGCTTAGTTTCCATTTTGTTAACACTGTTTAATTTGTTAGTTTCATTAGTTTAGTTGTGAAAGGAGTTCAGTTTGATTCTATTACATGACCTTGATTCATGTTTGCCATTTGTGACTTTGCTTACTTCATGCTTTGATCTTGTTTGTGTTTGATTTTTGTTCTTGTTTGCTGTTTGTTTAGAATGTGAATAGGTCAGATCAGTTTCAATTAAGTGCTCAAGTTTCCTTAATTGCTTTGCTCTTCTTTAATTCATTCCATCGGTAGTTTAGATAGGCTATCTGTTACTACTTGTCTTTTAGCATTTATAGTTTAAAAACCCAAACCCCATATTCAATAAATCAATCCTAAAATACCATCATTGTTACATTCGTTGGGAGACGACCCGAGTCATCTTTATTCTACATTAGTGTAGAATGAATTCGATCACTTAATTCTTTTGATACCCATTTCATGACAAAATTAGGGTATATCAAATTGGAGCCGTTGCCGAGGAATGTAGCGGTGTTTGATACCTTAGGATTGTTTCTTTTTCTTTTTACATAAAAATTTGAAAAAAAAATTGTTTCAATTTCTTTCATGTTCATATATCCATGTCTTTGATATTATATGCTCCTGTGTCTTCTGATTTTATTTGCTAGTGTTTTAGTGTAAGAGCAGGAAACTTCTTTGACCATGGATCCATATTATCAGTACTATCAGCCTCAGACTTGGTTCTATCAGCCTAAAAATCAGTACTACCCACTTGTGGATCCATCAAATTTTAGGTCTGAGGTTGCACATAGTCAGTCTACTGAGCCATATCCAGCATATCAAAACCTATAAGAAGTTCAGAATGATTATATAGCTATGCGGAAAAAGATTCGTGGTATTCAACAATTCGAGGAGGAGACATTGCATGAATATTGGAAGAGATTCAAGGAACTTTGCTCCAGTTGTCCTCAACATCAAATCAGTGATCAGATGCTTATCCTACATTTTTATGATGGGCTTTTGCCGTTTGATTTGTACATGGTGGATAAAGCTAGTGGAGGGCCCTTGATTGATAAGACTCCTGATGAAGCTATGAAACTTTTGGAAACCATGGTAGCCAACCCTCAACAATTTAGAAATGGGCAACCTGTTACCTTAAGAGAAGATGTCGACAGACCTGATCTCCTTTCCATTACCCCACAGGACTCCTCTAATATTTCTTGTTGTGATGTTGTAGTTGTAAGAATTTCTGACTCTGCTGATACTATTTTTGTAGATGTTATTGATGATGAAGGTACTGATATGGATGATGATGTAAGTGTAGGGGATTGCACAATGGAAGCAATACCCCAAGAATCACCTGAACCAGATGTTGATGATGAGAGTGTAGGGACTTATGTTGTGGAAGCAGAGCCCCAAGAATCACTACCTATGGTTGTACATTCACCTGAGCGAAAGCCAGAGTCTGAGTCATTACTTGATGATGAGGAGGTCACAGTCACCATTTTAGAACCTCCAGGTACCTTTCAACATGACAAGGCTAGTATTTCTTGTGATTCATTAGAAGATTTTATAAAGGTACCATTAATTGATTTTATTGGATGTGATATATTTTTTGAACCATATAATGTAGAAACTAATATTTTCCCATACTTGCAAGAGGTGTTGTCTTTTGTTGATTTTGTAGGAGAATATAAGCTTCCAGAGTAGATGTTTAAACTGAACCGTCTTCAACCTCCAGGAAGAACTTTCAAAAAGAAAAGGGTGAAGGGAGCGGTCTTTAATTCCAATGCAATCATTCCACTCCCAACTTGGATTTTTCACATTAACCGACTCCAACCACCGGGAAGGATCGTCCCATTACCGGCATGGATCCTATTTCTAAATCATTTGCAACCGCCCGGAATAAAGGGGAGTTCGTTCTTTGCTTTTCTTTTTTACTTTCATACTTTACATTTGCATTTTGCTTCCATACTTTGCATTTTGTCTAGTCTACATAGCATTTCATTTTGAATAAAATTCTCCATGAAATTGTTCTAGTAATACTTTTAAAATGGTAAAAGTTCTTTAAGTTTGACCATCAATTTTAGGTCATTTAACATGATTGGATACTTTATTTACATGCTATTGGTTAGTGTGGTGGTGGATTCCATTTTGATCGTTTGAGCTTGGTTGCATGAAAATTACCTAGAGAGGACCACTTTAAGCATATACTTTATTATATTTTTGTGTGATATGCACTTATAACAATTGAACTCTAGAACTTGCTTAGCTTCTCTTCAAAGTCACAATAGCATATGTGTGCATGGAGATGAAGGATATTTTTCATTCTTGTTCCCTCATTATTTCCCATTTCTTTCTCCACAATTTTCTTGAAACATTCTTATCTAGCATTCTAATTCTTGATCTTCTTTGCTTGTCATTCTTCTTTTGTTGAGAGTTTTGGTTGAATTCTTGATGAGTTAGATTATTAAGATGGACAATATTTCAAGTGTGGGGGATGGAGTGCAGAATTTGGAGTAGAATGATGAATACAGTGGTATTTTTAGAATTTGCAACTCTAGTGAGTTGATTTTTGAAACTGCCTAATTGATTCCTGAAACTGCAGTGTGAAAATTGCCAAGTTACTGAACTCCAATTTAATTCTATTGCTGAATCACCTAAGATGTTGCAACTTAAAATCTTTAAGGTCTTGAAGAATTCTGAACTTTGAAACAGGGAAGGGTTGAAATTCTTGAATTCTTTTAATCTTGATACACAATCGTGAGAGAAATATAGAGAAGAAGAAAAGGTGGATAAGAATAATAGTTGAATATAAATGAAAAGAAACTGAATTTGATGGGTTAGTTGCATGCCAATTATTATTCACAGCTCTTTGAATCTAGCAGGATTGCACATATGAGCTATGTCAGGATCAGATTTAATCATGCTATTAGGTTCTAGAATTTGATTTATGGAATTCTAGAATTGTTGTTGGTATGCAGAAATGCAGGAATGAATTTCAGAAATGCTATTATTGTTGGAGAAATCAATCAATTAGTCAGGGAGCCTAATGTTTGTGATAAGGTCACTTATTGTCTGGAGCTGGAATAAGAGGAGGGAAAACTGCTGAATCTGAATGAAAACCCTGAGGTTGTAGCACTCAGTTAGTACATTTAGTAACTCCTACATCTGAGTGACAAGAAGACATCTTCAATAGCTAAATGAATGATGAACTTTAGATTTTTACCAAGTGCCAAGTTCTTTGCAGCTTTCTGATTTGTGTGTGCCAGTTTTGTATCGAGCTCCACACTGTTGGTCACTTTTGTTTCCTTGAGCAGGGAGGGTAGTGACAACAGCCATAAACAAATATGATTTCTGAAATTGTTGTTGATTGTGATACCAAGTTCCGGGTTTTCAACTATACAAAGATGAGTTGATTTTTCCCGGCTAACAAAGATCAGAATAGCAAAATGATCAGAATATGAATTCAGAAAGCAGAATTCATTCTACTTCTGAGTTGCTGCTTAGTTCCTGTTGCTGGGATTGAGAAAGATGCTGAATCTGAGTTCAAAAAAAAAATTGTTGAGCAGATGAATCACTTTCATGGTTTTTTTTTCATTCTTTTGCTATTTGTTGGGATTCTTCATCTAAGTGATTGGTTGTAGGGCAGTTGTGTATCAATTTGGATTAGTTGTGTGCCAAACTCTTTGTTTAGTTTCCTGGTTATTGATAAACTCAAGTAAACTTCTTGTTTTCTCATTGACAAATGTTATTCTTCCTTATCCAAGTGTTCCACAAGTTAGAATTCTTAAGTGCAGAAGTGAATCTGAAAGTTGAAAAAAAATCCAAAGATGGAAATGCATTCTAGATTCTGGAATTCAGACACCTGCAGATTCAACAGTGATACACATGCTGGCAGCTTTATGTACTGATCAGTGCAACTTCAGTGCAAAGAAATCAAGTTGAGTCAATTACATTTTCTGTACAGTAGTTTAGAATTCAGAGGTGTATAGAATACTAACAGACTCTGAAAGGAGGAATTGTAATGACTTAAGCATGGATTGAGAACCTTTCAGGAAAGGGCATGAATAAAATTGTAGCAGTGGAATTCTACAGCAGCAAGGAGACTGGAATTATGTATCACTGCCACTGGAAGATGAGTTTCAAAGCTGTTGTTGCCGTATTTAACCTTGTTTTGGTTTCATTACTGGTGTGATATGAATGCAAACTTCAACCTAATCAAATTTCTGGACAGAAGTTAAGCCAAATTGAGTTCTATTTTTGTGTTAATTACTGGTGGGATTTCTGATCAATATGGGTAAAATTTAACTTCTTGTGATTACAGTGCTAAATGAAGCCTTTTATCAAGTTTAACTCTTCATGGATCAAAGAAAGGGTCTGTTGATTTCAGAATTCAGATCTCAATTCTGAAACTTTGAAGTTTAAATTCTGGATTTTCTAATTTGTAGAAGTCCTTTAAGAAATGAATCAAATTCTGATTTCTTGAAGCTGAGATGTGGCAAATTAGTGTTCTTCTTCTACCATGACTTTGTGATTGGAATTATATTGCATCTGAGAACCTGAGTTTGAAATCAGAATCCTGAAATTGATTTCTGAACTAATCCAGATTAGTATGAAGTGGAGATGCAGAATTCAAATATGTCTCATGTTGCTGTTGTTTGAAAATCAACTTTGTTTGCCTTTTCAACTATACAATCAGAGAGTACTTCACATGCTACTCAAGGGATAGGATTCAACTATTCTATAAAGAAATCAGAGACATACAAATATGAATAGCCTGAAATTTACAGGAATCTATTCAGAGGAGCTGAAGTTTGCAAAATTGCAGAAATAGAATCAATGTACCATCAAGTACATGTTTTGTTCCAAGTTTTCTTGATGTCTTTCATCAGAAACAGTTTCAATTAAAGTGTTATCAGTTGAATATCAAATGTTATCCTTTGGTAAGCTGAATTTTTAATGGACTGAGCTGAAAGTATATTAAAATTCCATTTCTAAACTATAGATCAAAAGTTGCGGATTTCTAAGATTAACATTTGGAATGACAAGTGTGTGGAAGTGGACTTCACTGTGTCTTTTATGACATCAATTTTTGTTAGAGGTTAACTACATAATTTGCATAATTCAATCAGTTTCAGTTCATCAACTCCACAAACTGAGTAACTGAATTTACAGCAGCTGTGTCTTGGTTGAGATGACATTTGATTCTGAAGTATGTATGTAAGTCTGGAATTTCCAGAAATGAGATTGTAACGCCCGAAAATTCTCAAACTTGCATTATAAATATTCTATGATTTTTCTGGAATTTTTAGATATTTTTCCGAAATTTTCCGAGTAGCGGAAGCAACAAAAATAATTAGAACCGCAAAATAGCTTAGGCGGGAATCGAACCCGAGACCTATGGCTTAGGGATAATGTTGGGAACCAGTTGAACCCAGCAGGGCCGTGCTGAAAGAATGAGGAACCAATTATATTTATATTGGAGTTGGGTTCAATAATCCACTTAATATAAATAGGAAACTTAAAAAGGGTTTGGTTTATTTTATTTTGGTTCGGCAACTTCTCAACCCTTACCACCGAAACCTCACCGCCGCCTCTCCCTCTCCTCTTCCTCTCGGCGCCCAAGCCCCAAGGGCTCTCGGATCATCTTCCGGCGACGACTCCAACACGAAAGAGGTTCTTCTCCGCGAGAGGAACGCAAAGACGTGAGCGGATCGTCGAGAAGGTCATCTCCACCGGAATTCTAGCGAATAGAATCGTAAGAAATTACGAACAGGAGGTAAGAAACACCTCACCTGCAGTATAATAGCTACCGTTTGATTTCCTGTGCATTAGTTTAGTTATATGTGTATGTTTTCGACACATAGGGTGTATTTAACCCTCCTCGCAGGTTTAGGGATTTAGTGAGTACCTTTAGATGGGTCGGACACGTCTTTCTCCTTCAGTTGGAGGTTTAGATGCTGTTGGGTGCCTAAAGGTAGTCTCCCTAATAGAGAAGGGAGTTAAAGCACACTAGGTGTTCGATTAAATAACCAGCTTAGAAAAAAAAATACAACTTAGGCATTTTCATTAGCACAGTTGGATGCATTAGAAGCATCTAAATTAGTAAATCGGTCTATTCTAGCTTATATGGGACTACGGTCCAATGGGTGGGCTCCCACAGTCGCCTCTAGGTTCAGACAACCTAGCTCTAGGTTCAGATAACCTAGAAACAGCAATTTAGAACAGTTTAGCTATACTCAGTATTTTACTTTTCAGTTGGCACTGTACTGGATTAGATATCCATTGGGCTGGGCTCCCATAGTCGGTCCCTAGGTTTAGATAACCTAGTAGCTCTACTAAATTCGGGACTTGCAACCCCGGGTCTAGTTAGAGATGCGCGCATAGCACATACAGTTGTCAGCATGTTTAGTATTTTCACTTATTATATGTATATGGTTTTCAACCTTTCATAAAGTAGTTCGTGAATTCAGTACAGTTCTAGCAGTAGCTCAGTATTAGCGTAGCTCAGTTCATAGTATCAGCTTAGTTTTTCCCTGTGAATATGCATGATGACTTTATGCTCAGCTTTAGATATGCCATGATTGTATGCTTCTATGCCATGTCATGCTTAGTTTATTCAGTGTATCCAGCATATGTTTTAAACAGCATGATTTAAAATCATATTTGCATCGTTGCATGTTTTTGTGAGGTAGATGGTTTCTTACTAAGCTTTTTAGCTTATAGATACTACTTTTCTTATATGCAGATAAAGGTAAAGGAAAAGTGGATCAGTAGCGGAGGCTAGAGGGCAATGCTATCAAGATGTGTGTGGGCAGGAGTTGGAATAAAGATCTTTGGGATCTAAACAGTTTTACTTCAGTATTAGCACTTTGCGTTTTTAGTTTTCATTATTCAGTTTTGATTGTTAAGTGTTATGAAATAGTAAACCATGCACTATGTAGTATGCCAGGTTTAGAATGTTAGTAGTTTTATATTAGTGTGATTTGCATTGGTTTAGAGTTGTTGTGTGAGGTTTTGGCACGCCAAAGTGCTGAAATCAGAGTTCCCGGGCAAAATCAGAACTCTGATCGGCCTCCAGACCGATTAGGGCCTGAGCAGTGCCACTGGATCGGTCAGCCGACCGATCCAGACAGATATAGTATGCTACTGTATCCTCCTGGATCGGTCAGCCGACCGATCCAGCACGATACAGTAGCGTTCCAGGAGAGTTTCAGGTGCCTGGATCGGTCAGCCGACCGATCCAGACATACCTGGATCGGTCTGCCGACCGATCCAGTTGGGAACAGAACGACCGCAGCTCTGATCGATCTATGGATCGATCGGCAGGTCTGTGATTAGTTGGGAAGTTAGTTTCTAGCCCCTAGCCCAGTTGGGATGTTCAGTTTCTCCTCCTTAGCATATGTACACCAGCAAAGAAGGTCTTTAGACCTTTCTTATCAGTTGTATCCATCATTAGTAGAGTAAAATTTTAATTAGCCCAGCTTTCCGCACAGTATAGTTTAGCAATATTGTAGCGACCGGCCTTACAGCCAGTACCCAGAAGGTGGGTCATTACAGAGTGGTATCAGAGCAGTGTTTCATACTTCCTACACACACATCAGCATTGTACCTGCAGCTTCCAAGTAAGAATACCTCTACTTAATTTATGCTCCTTGTTTTTTGTTATTACAGTTCATGTTCATATGCCTACTGCTTGCTAGTATGTATTAGTTTTTAAACATGATATCAGTAGTTATATAACTGCGATTACATTAGTTATGTTATGTTCTCTATGTCTTTAGAAATGACACGAGGACGCCCAGCTAGAAGGGCACTAGCTACTGAGCCCCAGCAAGAGGCAGGACCTTACAGCATTAGTGGCTCAGTTACAGCAGCAGCTAGCTGAACAGCAACAGGAAATAGCCACCTTAAAGGCTAATCAGCAGAATACCCCCACAGTCACCCCGGAACCGAATTTGACGACTCTGGTAGTCTTAGAGGTTCCACCATCTCAGCCTACAGCACCAGCACCAGCACCAGTACCAGCAGCCCCAGCAGCTGAGCCAAGAAAGGAAGCCTATCTGATCCAGTGGCAGCGAGTCAAGCCAGAGAACTTCTCAGGCACTAGTGAACCATGGGATGCACAAGCCTGGTTCAAAACACTGGAGAGCACGATGGAGCTTCTGGACTGGCCAGAACACGAGAAGGTGAAGTGTGCCTCCTTCTGCCTGACAGGAGACGCACACATGTGGTAGGAAGGGATCAGAACGAAGCGCCCAGTGAACCAGATGTTATGGGCTGACTTCGAGAAGGAATTCTTCGAGGAGTTCTTTCACATACGGGTTACAAACTGCCACTACGACGAGTTCACTGAGTTTCGTCAGGGCAACCTTTCAGTTGAGGAAGCCGTGAAGAAATTCAACAGGTTGGCTCGTCTATGCCCAGAGCTAGTCAGCACAGAGAAGGAACGAATCCGGTTGATGCTCAAGATGCTGAGGCCAGAGATAGCAGTGAACGTGGTTGGTGGCATACATAGGCCACAAACCACAGAGGAGTTAGTGAGCAGTGCCTTGACCACAGAGCATTACCAGAACAGCATAAAGCAGCAGAAGCAAGTCTCCTCAGAGTCCAAAGGCCAAGGAAACTCTCACACTCAAAAACAGCAAGGCCACAACTCTAACTGGAAAGGGAACTCCAACAGCAAGCGCAAATCAGGGAGTGACCCAAAAGGAGGACCATCTAGCAAACGACCCAGTTATCCAAAGTGTGCTACTTGTGGGAAATTTCACCCAGGGGTTTGTCGCAAGGGCACACGAGGATGCTTTGAATGTGGACAAGAAGGGCACATGGCCAAGCAGTGCCCGAACAAGACCGGTCTTCCTCAGCCACAACATATTCAGTATGCAGGCCAGCCAACTCAGTTATATCAGATGCAGGCCGCTCTAGAAGGTCCACTTATCAGCCAGGGCAGGTTAGAAGCCCCTCCAGCTACGGCGAATGCGAGGATCTACTCACTCACCAGAGAGGACGTAGCCAATGCCTCGACAGTTGTCACAGGTCAGATTAGCATTTTTCAGTATAGTGCTACTGTTCTATTTGATACTGGGGCAACCCATTCATATATAGCCAGGGTGTTCTCCGAAAAATTAGAAATACCCTCAGAGGTACTCAGTGGTTAGTTTTTGACGACACTACCTTCAGGAGAGATCATGGCATCCACGCACTGGCTCAGAGCAGTGTCGGTCATTATAGCAGACAGGGAACTCTTCTGTGATTTGATCCTGCTGGAAATGACTGACTACGACGTCATCCTTGGAATGGACTTCCTGATCAGATACAGTGCTTCCATAGAGTGCCGTAAACGGAAAGTCGTATTCCAACCCGAAGCAGAAACACAGTTCGAGTACATCGGGGAACCAAAGAGAAAAGCCAGAAAATTTCTCTCAGCTATGAAGGCACAGAAGTTGATGGATTCGGGTTGTACGGGGTACCTAGCACATGTAGTCAATACCAGCCAGGACAAGGACCAACAGCTAGCAGGAGTCCGAGTTGTATGTGACTACCCAGCAGTCTTCCCTGAGGAGTTACCAGGCCTAGCACCAGTCAGGGAGATTGAATTTGAGATAGAGCTCTTCCCCGGCACCAATCCTATTTCCAAAGCGCCATATCGCATGGCTCCAGCAGAGCTGAAGGAACTTCAGGAGCAACTACAGGAGCTGCTTGACAAGGGCTTCATACGCCCTAGTCACTCACCATGGGGAGCGCCTGTGTTGTTCGTGAAGAAGAAGGATGGAAGCATGCGACTGTGCATAGACTACAGATCACTGAATCAAGTCACAATCAAGAACAGGTATCCCCTTCCCAGAATCGATGACCTGTTCGATCAGCTGAAAGGAGCAGCAGTGTTCTCCAAGATAGATCTCAGATCAGGTTATCATCAGGTCAAAGTTAAAGAAGGGGATATACCCAAGACAGCGTTCAGAACCAGATACGGACACTACGAGTTCGTAGTCATGCCCTTTGGCGTGACCAATGCTCCAGCTACATTCATGGATCTCATGAACAGAGTATTCAGGGAGTATTTAGATAAGTTTGTTATTGTGTTTATCGATGACATTCTTATCTACTCAGGAACTCAGGAAGAACATGCAGAGCACCTGAAGACAGTACTACAGACACTTCAGCAGAATCAGCTATATGCCAAGTTCACGAAATGTGAATTCTGGCTTGATCAGGTGTCTTTCCTGGGTCACATCATCTCAAAGGATGGTGTCATGGTAGACCCCAGCAAGATAGAAGCAGTAAGTAACTGGAAGAGACCTAAGAACGCCAGCGAAATCAGGAGCTTTCTGGGATTAGCAGGATATTACAGAAAGTTTGTAGAGGACTTCTCCAGGATAGCCTCCCCACTGACAGCTCTTACCAGAAAGAATAGGAAATTTCAGTGGACAGAGGACTGTGAGAACAGCTTCAGCGAGCTAAAAAGGAGATTGACCAGTGCTCCCATTTTGGCTCTACCAGACAACACCAGCAGCTTTGACATCTATAGTGATGCCTCTAAGTTGGGACTAGGAGCAGTACTGATGCAAAACGGCAAGGTGATCACCTATGCCTCCAGACAACTCAAGGATTATGAGAAGAATTACCCTACTCATGACCTCGAGCTTGCAGCAGTAGTGTTCACTCTCAAAATTTGGAGACATTACTTATATGGAGTTCAGTGCAGAGTGTATACAGATCATCAGAGTTTGAAGTACTTCTTTACTCAGAAGGATCTGAATATGCGACAGCGCAGATGGCTTGAGCTGGTCAAAGACTACGATATAGACATCCTCTACCATCCAGGGAAAGCCAATAAGGTAGCCGACGCACTTAGCAGAAAATCCAGTGCTACCTTGTTATCCCTTACGGCCATGTCACCACCCCTACAGAAGGAGATCGTAGATTTCAGTCTCGAACTCATCGTTGGACAGCTCTCTACTATGACCTTAGAGTCTACCTTGCTTGGTGATATTCAGTCAGCTCAGGAGCAGGACCCTGAAATTCAGAAAATCAAGCAAGGGCTAGCAGAATCAGAAAGTAGAGAATTCAGAGTGTCTGATAGCAGGGTGTTGTATTTTGGTGACAGACTCTGTGTTCCAGATCAGGAGGAGCTACGGAGACAGATTTTAGATGAGGCTCACAAGACTCCCTATGCGATGCATCCTGGTTCCACCAAAATGTACCAAGACTTGAAGAACCATTTTTGGTGGCCCGAGATGAAGCGAGACATCACCAGATATGTTAGCATCTGCCTCACCTGTCAGAGGGTCAAGGCAGAACATCAGCGACCAGGAGGAGTTCTACAGCCTATACAGATTCCAGAGTGGAAGTGGGAGGATATCTCTATGGATTTCATAGTGGGACTGCCCAGAACCACGAATGGTTTTGACGCCATCTGGGTAATAGTCGACAGGTTGACTAAATCAGCCCACTTCTTAGCTATCAAGATATCTTACTCTATGGAGAAGCTAGCTCAGTTGTATCTCCAGGAGATCGTCAGACTACATGGAGTCCCACGAACCATCATTTCAGACAGAGACAGCAGATTCACATCACACTTCTGGGAGTGTGTACAGTCAGCGTTGGGCACTAAGTTAAAGTTCAGCACAGCATTCCATCCTCAGACAGATGGTCAGACGGAGAGAGTAAACCAGGTACTCGAAGATATGCTCCGAGCGTGTGCCCTAGACTTCAAGGGAAGTTGGTGCAAATATCTGAGCTTAGCAGAATTTGCATACAACAATAGCTATCAGGCCACTATCGGCATGGCACCTTACGAGGCTCTCTATGGGCGGAGGTGTAGATCTCCAATCTGCTGGTATGAGAGTGGTGAACAGAAGGAACTAGAGCTTCAGACAGATCTAGTAGCAGATACCACAGCAGCCATACAGCAGATCCGCTAGAGGATAGAGACAGCTCAGAGCCGCCAGAAGAGTTATGCTGATACGCGGCACAGACCCTTAGAGTTTTCAGTCGGGGATTCAGTGTTCCTCAGAGTGGCTCCCATGAAGGGAGTAATGCGTTTTGGGAAAAAGGGCAAGCTAAGTCCCAGATATGTGGGACCATACCTTATCAGCAGAAGAGTGGGCAAGGGAGCATATGAGCTAGAGCTACCCCAGGAAATGTCAGCTGTCATCAACGTATTTCATGTCTCTATGCTGAAGAAGCATACCCCAGATGCCACCCAGGTGATTGAGCCCCAGTCGGTACAGATCCGCGAAGACCTCAGCTATGATAGTCAGCCTATTCAGATAATAGACCGAGCAGTTAAGAAATTACGGAACAAGGAAGTACCATTAGTCAAAGTCATTTGGCACAGTCACACAGCAGAAGAGGCAACTTGGGAGACAGAAGCAAGCATGAGACAGAAGTACCCGGAATTGTTCTAAGTTCGAGGACGAACTTTTTATAAGGTATGGGGGATTGTAACGCCCGAAAATTCTCAAACTTGCATTATAAATATTCTATGATTTTTCTGGAATTTTTAGATATTTTTCCGGAATTTTCCGAGTAGCGGAAGCAACAAAAATAATTAGAACCGCAAAATAGCTTAGGCGGGAATCGAACCCGAGACCTATGGCTTAGGGATAATGTTGGGAACCAGTTGAACCCAGCAAGGCCGTGCTGAAAGAATGAGGAACCAATTATATTTATATTGGAGTTGGGTTCAATAATCCACTTAATATAAATAGGAAACTTAAAGAGGGTTTGGTTTATTTTATTTTGGTTCGGCAACTTCTCAACCCTTACCACCGAAACCTCACCGCCGCCTCTCCCTCTCCTCTTCCTCTCGGCGCCCAAGCCCCAAGGGCTCTCGGATCATTTTCCGGCGACGACTCCAACACGAAAGAGGTTCTTCTCCGCGAGAGGAACGCAAAGACGTGAGCGGATCGTCGAGAAGGTCATCTCCACCGGAATTCTAGCGAATAGAATCGTAAGAAATTACGAACAGGAGGTAAGAAACCCCTCACCTGCAGTATAATAGCTACCGTTTGATTTCCTGTGCATTAGTTTAGTTATATGCGTATGTTTTCGACACATAGGGTGTATTTAACCCTCCTCGCAGGTTTAGGGATTTAGTGAGTACCTTTAGATGGACCGGACACGTCTTTCTCCTTCAGTTGGAGGTTTAGATGCTGTTGGGTGCCTAAAGGTAGTCTCCCTAATAGAGAAGGGAGTTAAAGCACACTAGGTGTTCGATTAAATAACCAGCTTAGAAAAAAAAATACAACTTAGGCATTTTCATTAGCACAGTTGGATGCATTAGAAGCATCTAAATTAGTAAATCGGTCTATTCTAGCTTATATGGGACTACGGTCCGATGGGTGGGCTCCCACAGTCGCCTCTAGGTTCAGACAACCTAGCTCTAGGTTCAGATAACCTAGAAACAGCAATTTAGAACAGTTTAGCTATACTCAGTATTTTACTTTTCACTGTACTGGATTAGATATCCATTGGGCTGGGCTCCCATAGTCGGTCTCTAGGTTTAGATAACCTAGTAGCTCTACTAAATTCGGGACTTGCAACCCCGGGTCTAGTTAGAGATGCGCGCATAGCACGTACAGTTGTCGGGCCCATCAGCAGCATGCTTAGTATTTTCACTTATTATATGTATATGGTTTTCAACCTTTCATAAAGTAGTTCGTGAATTCAGTACAGTTCTAGCAGTAGCTCAGTATTAGCGTAGCTCAGTTCATAGTATCAGCTTAGTTTTTCCCTGTGAATATGCATGATGACTTTATGCTCAGCTTTAGATATGCCATGATTGTATGCTTCTATGCCATGTCATGCTTAGTTTATTCAGTGTATCCAGCATATGTTTTAAACAGCATGATTTGAAATCATATTTACATCGTTGCATGTTTTTGTGAGGTAGATGGTTTCTTACTAAGCTTTTTAGCTTATAGATACTACTTTTCTTATACTGCAGATAAAGGTAAAGGAAAAGTGGATCAGTAGCGGAGGCTGGAGGGCAATGCTATCAAGATGTGTGTGGGCAGGAGTTGGAATAAAGATCTTTGGGATCTAAATAGTTTTACTTCAGTATTAGCACTTTGCGTTTTTAGTTTTCATTATTCAGTTTTGATTGTTAAGTGTTATGAAATAGTAAACCATGCACTATGTAGTATGCCAGGTTTAGAATGTTAGTAGTTTTATATTAGTGTGATTTGCATTGGTTTAGAGTTGTTGTGTGAGGTTTTGCACGCCAGTCTTTGAAATCGAGTTCTGGGCGAAATCGAACTCGATCGGCCTCCGGCACCGATTAGGGCTGGCGGTGCTGGATCGGCCACCGACCGATCCGCAGACAGATGATGCTATCAGATCCTCGGATCGGCCACCGATCGATCCAGACGATACGATGGCGTTCGAGAGTTTGGTGCTCGGATCGGTCACCGACCGATCTAGACATACAGATCGATCTCGCCGACCGATCCAGCCACTGGATCGGTCCGCCGACCGATCCAGCACCGCAGCTCTGATCGATCTGTGGATCGATCGGCAGGTCTGTGAGTAGTTGGGAAGTTAGTTTCTAGCCCCTAGCCCAGTTGGGATGTTCAGTTTCTCCTCCTTAGCATATGTACACCAGCAAAGAAGGTCTTTAGACCTTTCTTATCAGTTGTATCCGTCATTAGTAGAGTAAAATTTTAATTAGCCCAGCTTTCCGCACAGTATAGTTTAGCAATATTGTAGCGACCGACCTTACAGCCAGTACCCAGAAGGTGGGTCGTTACAGAGATGAAATGGAACTTAATGTGCGCTTTTTAAACCGGAATTTAGTGTTGTTGTCAGAAGTGGAGATTCTTTGTTCAGATCTCTTGTTCATGATTCAAACTGAAAACTGAAATTCTATCAACTGGAGCTTCTGAAGCTAAAATCAGAAAACTGGAAACTAAGTGCCAAATAATCCTCTCTTCCAAGTTGAATTATTAATGATTTTAAGTGAAGCTACCTTGAAATTACAGTTCAAAACTTAAGCTTGGGGTCTGGAATTCTGAAAGCTTCATCTGGTAGCTGCAATAAGTTATAGATTGATGAAATAATTGTAGTTTTGTAAAATCTCTATAAATGAGACATGAAATTGATATGTCAATTATTTCAAGTTGTGTGCCAATGGCAATCTGTGATGTGCTTAATTCTTTGTGCAGCTTCTGAACATAACAAAACTAAAGTAAACTTCTTGTCTTCTCATTGACAGATGGAAATAAACAGAGTGTTCCACAATTGCTGCTATGTTTTGTGATTTATGGAGTTTGTGCAAGATCTGTACAATGGCAGATTTCTGAAACTTAATGATGTAATCATGTTGACTTCATTACGCTGTTTATATACTCAATTTCTGAATCTCTGAAGTTGGAATTCTGTTTAATGTTGTTTCTTTAAGCTGTTGTTGACCAAACACAACTGGAATTCAATCTACAGTTATTGACAGTATTGATTTCTGAAAATACTGCATATGTAAGTTTCTGAAATTCTACTTCTTCCTGTAATGATCTGAGCTCTTGCTGGAGTAAGGTTTTGAATCAAATTTCTTGATTATTTAAGTTCCGAAAGAATAGGAAAAGGAAAAGAGAAGAAAGAAGAATAGAAAAAGAGGAAGAAAAGAAAGGAAAACAGTGGAGTATTAAGTAAGTGATAGCATGATGTATTCCATTGCCTGAGATGACCAATGCTTTAAGTGTGGGGTGTTGGGTTCTTCGGGCCGCGAAAACCGCTTTTTCGCGTCGCGGAAACCCCGAAAGACCCAAAGCCATAGATCCGTGCAAAGATTCGTATACAAAATTCGAAAAACTATTTCTTGTACGAATTCAAAAACCGATCTACTACTTAGATCTACGAGAAAAAGTGTTTACCCTTGATGCGCGCCCTACGCGAATCCCGCTCTTCCAAGGTTTTGCCGGATCTCAAGACCGTCAAGCGCCGGTCCTCAAGAAGTATCCACACGGTCAACTTAGATGGAGAAAACCTCACACAAAGGTGTGCTAGCACCTTGGTAAGGTTCGGCCAAGTAAGGAGGAGAGGGAGAGGGAGAGCTTGAGAGGAAGGAGGAAGAAGATGCACCACTTCAATGAAAATCAAATTCCCATTCACTCACAAAGTGGCCGGCCACTTTCATCTAGAGTAACTCCCCATTAATTGCAATTAATGTGAAGTTAATAAGAAAATGGCTTTGTAACTTCCATGAGGTGGCATCCATGATGATGTGGAATATCATCATTGGTCCACCTAATGCCAACTCACCAATGAGGTGGCAAAAGGTCAAGTCAAAATTGACCTTTGGTCTTCCATCTCTAGTCAAGTCAAACTTGACCCAATCTCTACCATGGTTGATCTAATCCAACCATTTGATTCGAGCCAACTTAATATAATGAATCTAATTCATTAAATTAAATTGATTTAATAAGTCATAATCTAAATTAGACTCATTAAATACATGAATCAACTTGAGTCGAACTCAAGTTAGCCCAATTAGGATTACTCTTAATCCAATTTGATTCATCAAATGAATCTAATCCTCTTGGTTC
The DNA here is from genome assembly GCF_018446385.1 of Zingiber officinale. Taxonomy (NCBI): domain Eukaryota; kingdom Viridiplantae; phylum Streptophyta; class Magnoliopsida; order Zingiberales; family Zingiberaceae; genus Zingiber; species Zingiber officinale. The sequence continues at coordinate 85,352,285 of NC_056003.1, forward strand.
ATCATATGAACCTAATCTCCATCTAATTGTCCTAAGTGTGTGACCCTATAGGTTCTTGTAACGTTGGCAATGCCCTAAACCCATTTAGGAGCATAAGTAATGAGCGGTATCTAGCAACACATCATTACTACCCAAGTTACAAGAATGTCAAGATCCGACATCACCTTGTGACTGCTAATTGTGACTCCTCACAAAATAATGACAAGTGTCCTTCTATCCTAGACATCTAGATTGATCAATATGAGGCATAGACCGTGTCATCCTCTAATCAATCTAAACTTGAACTCCAAGTAGACTCACTCGATCAAATGAGCTCAACATCTAATGTTGACTCATTTGGGCATGGCCATGCGCTTAGTGGTCTCACTCTATCAAGAATAGCGATGTCGCTCCCGTCATATGGGAGGGATAGATCCCATCTACATCACTCACATCCCTCTGCATAATTCGTTACATACCCAGTAATCGCCTTTATAGTCCACCCAATTACGGGTGACGTTTGACGAAACTAAAGTACATAACTCCTTATGTAGGGATCCATGGTGACTTCAGGTCTAAGGACTAATAGTCATACTAATAGCCACATGAGAAAGTATATGACACTCATATAACGATCCATGATACTTTCTCATGGCGGGTCATTCAGTATACATTCTCTAATGCATACCCATGTGTCATCTTGATATCTCTATATCCATGACTTGTGAGATCAAGTCATCGAGCTGACCTACATGCTAGTCTTATTGTATTAACATTATCCCTGAATGCTAATACTCGACTAGGAATGATTTAGAGTAATGTTCCCTATATCATCTCACTATCGATTCAACTAATCGATTGATATAGGTATGAACCTTCTACTCAAGGACGCTATTATACTTAGTCTATTTGGCACTAATATAAATAAGTATAATAACCAAACAAATGCCTTTATTAATATACAAGAATATGATATACATGAGTCCATACAATCATCAAATGATTAGCTCTAGGGCTCTAACTAACAATCTCCCACTATCACTAGAGCCAATCAGTATAGGCTCTAAGGCCTAAAGACCTAGTGTGACCATCATGCTTCCTCTGTGCCAAAGCCTTGGTCAAGGGATCTGCGATGTTAGCCTCTGTAGGTACTCTGCAAATCTTCACATCTCCTCTATCGATAATCTCTCGAATGAGATGGAAGCGCCGTAGTATATGCTTGGTCCGCTGGTGTGAGCGAGGTTCCTTCGCCTGTGCTATAGCTCCATTGTTGTCACAATAGAGCTCAACTGGGTCAGCGATGCTAGGAACCACCCCAAGTTCAGTAATGAACTTGCGGATCCAAACCGCCTCCTTTGCTGCCTCTGAAGCAGCAATATACTCGGCTTCTGTTGTAGAATCAGCTACTGTATCCTGCTTCGAACTCTTCCAGCTGACAGCACCACCATTAATGCAAAATACGAACCCTGACTGCGATCGGTAATCATCCTGATCGGTCTGAAAGCTGGCATCACTGTAACCCTTTACAGTTAGCTCATCATTGCCTCCATATATCAAGAAATATTCTTTAGTCCTTCGTAAGTACTTAAGAATATTCTTGACCGCTATCCAGTGACTTTCACCTGGATCTGACTGGTATCTGCTCGTCATGCTCAAAGCATACGAGACATCAGGTCGAGTACACAGCATGGCGTATATGATCGATCCTATGGCTGAGGCATAAGGGATCTGATCCATGCGGTCTCTCTCCTCTCTAGAAGAGGGACCTTGAGTCTTCGAAAGACTCACGCCATGTGACATCGGCAGAAATCCCTTCTTGGAGTTCTGCATGGCAAACCGAAGGAGTACCTTGTCAATATATATACTCTGACTTAGGCCAAGCAATCTCTTAGATCTATCTCTATAGATCTGTATCCCTAGAATGCGGGATGCCTCACCTAAGTCCTTCATTGAGAAGCAACTCCCTAGCCAGGTCTTGACAGACTGAAGCATAGGGATGCCCTTCCCAATGAGTAGTATGGCATCCACATATAATATGAGGAAGACAACTATGTCCCCTACAACCTTCTTGTAGACACAAGGCTCATCTTCGTTCTTGATGAAACCAAACTGTTTGATCGCATCATCAAATCGAAGATTCCAGCTCCGAGAAGCTTGCTTTAGTCCATAAATGGACCTATGCAGCTTGCATACTCTGCTAGTATGCTGTGGATCTACAAAACCCTCAGGTTGTGTCATGTACACATCCTCGAATAGGTTTCCATTCATAAATGCGGTTTTGACATCCATCTGCCATATCTCATAGTCATGGTAGGCTGCAATAGCAAGCATGATCCGAATGGACTTAAACATCGCCACTGGAGAAAAGGTTTCATCATAGTCAATACCATGAATCTGCTTGAAACCTTTAGCTACCAAGCGACCCTTATAGATAAGTCCATCCATGTCAGTCTTTCTCTTAAAGACCCACTTGCACCCAATGGGTTTTACCCCTTCAGGTGGATCAACCAAAGTCCATACTTGGTTGGTGTACATGGATTCTATCTCGGATCTCATGGCTTCTAGCCATTTCTCAGAATCTGGTCTCATCACAGCTTCTTGATAGGTGGTAGGCTCATCCTCTATGAGCACAATGTCATCATGGTCAGACAAGAGAAATGAGTATCTCTCAGGCTGACGACGTACCCTATCAGACCTGCGAAGAGGTATGTCTACATGAACCGGTTGTTGTTCCTCAACTCCTTGTGGAACAACATCATCCACAACACTTTGTGGTTCCAGTTCAATTTCCATCGTGGCATTAGTGCTATTGTTCGCATCTTGAACTTCTTCAAGATCGAACGCGCTCCCACTAGTCTTTCTAGAAACAAAGTCCCTTTCTAGAAAGACCCCAGTCTTTGCCACAACTACCTTGTGCTGACTGGGAATGTAGAAGTAATATCCCTTAGTTTCCTTGGGATATCCGATGAAATAGCACTTATCGGATTTGGGTCCTAATTTGTCTGAGACTTGACGTCGTACGTAAGCCTCACAACCTCAAATCCTCATGAAAGACACCTGGGCATCTCTCCCAGTCCATATCCTATATGGTGTCTTTATCACGGCCTTTGATGGAACTCGGTTGAGTATGAAAGTTGCCGTGTCTAGAGCATATCCCCATAGATATGTCGGAAGATCTGTGTGACTCATCATAGATCGTACCATATCTAATAAGGTACGATTCCTCCTTTCGGATACACCATTCCACTGTGGTGTTCCAGGAGGAGTGAGTTGAGATAAAATCCCACACTCAGCTAAGTAGTCACGAAACTCATGGCTTAAGTATTCACCACCTCGATCTGATCGAAGTACCTTAATACTCTTGCCAAGCTGGTTCTGTACTTCATTCTTGAATTCTTTGAACTTTTCAAAGGATTCAGACTTATGTGTCATCAAGTACACATAACCGTATCTACTAAAATCATCAGTAAATGTGATGAAGTATCTATAACCGCCTCTAGCAGCAACATTGAAAGGGCCACATACATCACTATGTATGAGTCCTAACAAATCAGTTGCTCTCTCGCTATGCCCACTAAAGGAGGTCTTGGTCATCTTGCCTCGTAGGCATGACTCGCATATCTCATATGATTCTAAATCAAATGAGTCCAGCAAACCATCCTTATGGAGCTGGGATAAGCGCTTGTCATTTATATGACCTAAGCGACAGTGCCAGAGGTATGTTTGGTTCATGTCATTTGACTTGAGCCTCTTGGTACTAATGTTATAGATAGGGCTCTCAAGATCTAGAATATAGAGTCCGTTTATTAGTGGTGCACTACAATAGAACATATCTTTCAAATAAACAGAACAACATTTGTCTTTTATTATAAAAGAGTATCCTTTCTTGTCTAAACAAGAAACTGAAACTATGTTCTTAGTAAGAGCAGGCACATAACAACAATCATCTAAATCTAGTACAAGCTTAGAGGGCAGAGATAGCTGATAAGTTCCTACAGCAACAGCAGCAACCCGTGCTCCATTGCCTACTCGTAGGTCCACCCTTTGCCAATGCTCTGCTATTTCTCAGCGCGCACATCAGTACAAATGTGAGAAGCATATCCATGATCTAATACCCATGATGTAGAAATAGATAGATTGACTTCTATAACATATATACCAAGTGGAAGTCTCACTTCGCTTCTTTTAAGATCCTCCAAGTATACCTTGCGGTTCCTCTTCCAGTGCCCTGCTAGCAGGTAGCATCCTTGGCGACCCCTCCTTTTGCTTCAGGGCCTTGCCTTTGCCCTTGGTTTGGGACTTTCCTTACCTTTGGGCTTGCCCTTGCCCTTGTGCTTCTGGACCATCGAATGGGCTTAACCTTCTTAAGGTTAATCTCAGGTTAGTAACATACTAAGTAGCTCGGGCTGGCTTGTCAATCTCGTTCATGTTATAGTTGAGAACAAATTGACTATAGCTATCCGCAAGGACTGCAAGATCAAGTCGTTCCGCTCTTGGCCAAGTGGGAACCCCATCTTTGTAGATTCTCTATGTACCCAATCATCTTGAGTACATAAGGACCTCAGCCCGTCGACATCTTGCACTGAAACAGTGCCTTCGAGATCTCAAATCTCTCATGCCTCGCTTGTCCCTGATATAGTTGGCGAAGATGCTCAACCATATCAAAAGCGCCCATCAACTCATGTTGCTTCTGAAGCTCTGAGTTCATGGTCGCGAGCATTAGACAGGACACATCTAATGCGTCGTCTTGATGCTTCTTGTAAGCATCTTTGTCGACTCGCGGGGCATTGGCAGGAGGAGCCTCCGGAATGGGCTGCTCCAGAACGTACAGCTTACGCTCCTAGGTAAGAACTATTCTCAAGTTCCTGTACCAGTACAAGAAATTCGCTCCGTTGAGCTTGTCCTTCTCAAGGACAGATCGCAGGGAGAAGGAATTCGTGTTCGACGTCATGGTTATCTACAACAGAAAATTTGCAGAAATAAATATCATATTCTTTAAAAATCATTTAATTAGGCCTTTTAATTAAATGATGCTCCCACTGAATTCTATAATTCTTGTGGGACAAGATCCACATCATACTAACCCTTGAGTTAGCTTTGGCTAATACGCCCAAGGCTTAGTATGATCGGTAGGTAACGATTACCAATTACATCTCTATGCAACTCTTGTTTATAGAATCAATTTCCGCATTTATATTAAAACTCGAGTTAGCTTTGGCTAATACGCCTGAGAGTTAATATAGATGTGATATTGACCTATCTTTCCAACTATTGGAAGAATGCCTATAGTTGACTCGATCCAACCGAGTAACTATGAATACTCAATCTAATTGAGTTTGTATTCACCCATGCGTTGATAGACGGGACCAAGATTGTCCCTCCGTACCCTACCAAGATAATATGTATTGCTCTGCTTTGGCATATTCAACAATACATGTGATCGAGGTAGTGATAGGTATCACGGCACGGTTAGGCATTTAGAGTTGGTTCGATCTAGATCTAATCTAATCGAGAAGGATGCATCTTGTGCACAACTTAGATCTAATCTAATCGCAAGGGTGCATCATGTGCACGACTTAGATCTAATCTAATCGTTAAGGCACTAATTAATTAATTAACTATTAAACATGCATCAGATACATAATAATTAATTAATTAATCTATTTGTGATTTAGTCATGGCCCTACTACGATCTTCTCAAGCCAATGAGAAGATCGAATGGTCAACCTAGGGTCAACAGCTTCTCCAAGCTCCTCCCTTTGACCACCTTGTGTTGCTCGTGCCCGCCTCGGAACTCCGTCTCGTGTGGACCCTCCACCGCTCCAATTTGTACATTACAATTTGAAACTCGAGTTACATTCGAGTCTAAATCTAATTTACAACAAGAATAAAAGACGAGGCACGACGCGCAGGTCGCGAATAATAAAATAAATACAACACGCGAAAACACATCACGGCACGCAGGCCGTATTATGAATTACAACACAACCAATCATATTAGATTTTGGGCCATGACTATCACAAAATTAATATATAATTCAAAATTATATATTTTCTTATTTTCTGTAATTTTAAAAATAATTTTTTTACAATTTTACAAGTAAAATTTCCCGGCCCATTTAGCGGTTTCGGGCGCAATCGCGGAACGGATCCCCTTGGCCAGGGGCAGCGCCCTACCCGCGATCTAACCATCACGAGGGTCCCATTGCGATCCAACAGCTTAAACCCGCTGTCCCAAAATGATTTGGGCGAGACATTACCGCTTCGAAAATCTTCCCGACGGTTCGCTTTTAGCGATTTGGTGCGATCGTGAGCAAATCCCTTTGCGGGTTAGGGCAGCGCCTACCCACGATCTAACCATCGTGAGTTGCTCCGTTGCGATCTAAAGGCACCCGAGTCTGCTGTCCCAAAAGATTTTGGGTTGAAACGAAGCCGTTTGGGAAAATTCTTCCCGATAGCCGAAGCCTACAAGTGCCGAGACACTTGTGCTTCGCCTATAAGGAAAAATTACCCATAAAAACATAAAAATTGAATTTTTACAGAAAATCACAGAAGCTTTTTGTTTTCCAAAAACCAAAAACTAACTCGTACAAGTCTTTGCACGTGGCTCTGATACCACTGTTGGGTTCTTCGGGCCGCGAAAACCGCTTTTTCGCGTCGCGGAAACCCCGAAAGACCCAAAGCCGTAGATCCGTGCAAAGATTCGTATACAAAATTCGAAAAACTATTTCTTGTACGAATTCAAAAACCGATCTACTACTTAGATCTACGAGAAAAAGTGTTTACCCTTGATGCGTGCCCTACGCGAATCCCGCTCTTCCAAGGTTTTGCCGGATCTCAAGACCGTCAAGCGCCGGTCCTCTAGAAGTATCCACACGGTCAACTTAGATGGAGAAAACCTCACACAAAGGTGTGCTAGCACCTTGGTAAGGTTTGGCCTAGTAAGGAGGAGAGGGAGAGGGAGAGCTTGAGAGGAAGGAGGAAGAAGATGCACCACTTCAATGAAAATCAAATTCCCATTCACTCACAAAGTGGCCGGCCACTTTCATCTAGAGTAACTCCCCATTAATTGCAATTAATGTGAAGTTAATAAGAAAATGGCTTTGTAACTTCCATGAGGTGGCATCCATGATGATGTGGAATATCATCATTGGTCCACCTAATGCCAACTCACCAATGAGGTGGCAAAAGGTCAAGTCAAAATTGACCTTTGGTCTTCCATCTCTAGTCAAGTCAAACTTGACCCAATCTCTACCATGGTTGATCTAATCCAACCATTTGATTCGAGCCAACTTAATATAATGAATCTAATTCATTAAATTAAATTGATTTAATAAGTCATAATCTAAATTAGACTCATTAAATACATGAATCAACTTGAGTCGAACTCAAGTTAGCCCAATTAGGATTACTCTTAATCCAATTTGATTCATCAAATGAATCTAATTCTCTTGGTTCATCATATGAACCTAATCTCCATCTAATTGTCCTAAGTGTGTGACCCTATAGGTTCTTGTAACGTTGGCAATGCCCTAAACCCATTTAGGAGCATAAGTAATGAGCGGTATCTAGCAACACATCATTACTACCCAAGTTACAAGAATGTCGAGATCCGACATCACCTTGTGACTACTAATTGTGACTCCTCACAAAATAATGACAAGTGTCCTTCTATCCTAGACATCTAGATTGATCAATATGAGGCATAGACCGTGTCATCCTCTAATCAATCTAAATCTTGAACTCTAAGTAGACTCACTCGATCAAATGAGCTCAACATCTAATGTTGACTCATTTGGGCATGGCCATGCGCTTAGTGGTCTCACTCTATCAAGAATAGCGATGTCGCTCCCGTCATATGGGAGGGATAGATCCCATCTACATCACTCACATCCCTCTGCATAATTCGTTACAGACCCAGTAATCGCCGTTATAGTCCACCCATTTACGGGTGACGTTTGACTAAACTAAAGTACATAACTCCTTATGTAGGGATCCATGGTGACTTCAGGTCTAAGGACTAATAGTCATACTAATAGCCACATGAGAAAGTATATGACACTCATATAACGATCCATGATACTTTCTCATGGCGGGTCATTCAGTATACATTCTCTAATGCATACCCATGTGTCAGCTTGATATCTCTATATCCATGACTTGTGAGATCATGTCATCGAGCTGACCTACATGCTAGTCTTATTGTATTAACATTGTCCCTGAATGCTAATACTCGACTAGGAATGATTTAGAGTAGTGTTCCCTATATCATCTCACTATCGATTCAACTAATCGATTGATATAGGTATGAACCTTCTACTCAAGGACGCTATTATACTTAGTCTATTTGGCACTAATATAAATAAGTATAATAACCAAACAAATGCCTTTATTAATATACAAGAATATGATATACATGAGTCCATACAATCATCAAATGATTAGCTATAGGGCTCTAACTAACATGGGGGAGGGAATTATTATTCATGATTTGAGATTATTTTTGAGTTCAAAGTGTTGGAGTTGAAGTGAAAAAAAAAAGCAGAAAATAGAAAAAAAACAGTGAAAGAAAAAGAAATATGGCAAGTAAGAGTGTATCAAGTGTTGAGATAGAGTATCAAAATTTTTGGATTGCCATCAAATTGAAGGGGAGGTTAGCTTAGTATTTTGAATTGGTAATAACAAATGGTATACAACTCTTTTCACATCGAATTGGTCAACTTATCAAGTATATTCCTCCAATACTCTCATCTTCTCAATTTCTTCATTAAATTCTTTTCTTTTGCCTATTTCATTCACTTTCATTGTCCTTTTTTATTCCATTTTAATTCTTGTTGATTAAATCCTTTTGATTCATGTATGCTATGTTCTATGGTGGTGGAGAATTAGAAAATAAGCAAACTTATGGTAGTGAAATATTGTGACATTGAGTTGAGCTCCACTTCTATCCATGTTTCAATGTGAGAGTTAGATAGGTGAATACCTTGTGAGATCGCATCTTGCTTAGTTTTTCAATTGGATTGAAACCATCATACCTACTGATTATTGTAGGGATTGAATTCATGATTGTTTGTGATCTTTAGATGGTCTTAATTAATTTCTTTTACTATCTTCTAGGTATTGCTAGGGAATTATTGTGGAGATGAATTTTAGTTGTTTTTTTTGTTTTTGTTTGCTTGCTCAGGACGTGCAAGAATAAGTGTGGGGGAATTTGATAACCATCATTTTATCACATTGTTTAGGATCCTAAACTCATGCTTTTGAGTTGATTGTGTGTTTAAATCCACATTTATATAACATGTTAAGAGTATGAATTGATTTTGATCTTTGATGCAATATATCATCTATTTGTGGAATTATGGTTAATCATTTGAATGTGGTCTTGTAGGTGATCGAAGGGGCAAAGGATTAGATCAGATCAGTCCAAAATTGGGCTCAAATCTAGGGCTAATTGAAGAGATCAAGCTCTGAAGCAATATAGACCGTTCATTCAAGATTAAGAGGGATCTGAGTCATCTGTCAAGGATCTGGTTCATCCGAGCCAAGGGGAAGTAGATCACGACCATCGATCAAGATCCAAAGCTTTTGGATCAGATTTTGAGCAACTTCCACCATTGGATCGATCATGAGAAATCTCAGCCGTCCATTCAGATATCAGATCTGATTTAAAAGGGAGAAGCTATAGTGCCACGGGGGATCGTCAATTGCTACAGTCTGCGTCAAGAAACAGGAGCGCAAGCTCGCTCCGGCGATCTTCTTCCTCGATCCATTCCACCTTCGGATGTCAAGAGAGGTTAAGGGCATCCCTTCCTCCGGTCATCAGCCATCTTCCAGACGGCGACGCCATCTCAACCATATGAACACCAATTTTTGCCGCGACTTCATGCGAGGAAGAAGAAGCAAAGAAGGTGGAGGAATTTGGTGGTTTCAGCCGATTCACTTTCCTTCCAACCGACAATCTTCCTTTCTTGAAGCTTTTGACTCCTCTGATTTCTGCATCGATTTCTAGTTGCAGCTGCGTTCCATATGATTTGATCGGTTGTTCATCACTTGTGTGCGCCGGACATCTTCGTCCAATACAATCTGAGTAAATCTCCTTCCATGTGACGAATGGTTGGCTTGATCCATTATGCATCTGATTTCCATAATTCAATTTGTTCTTGCCTTGTTCTTCCTTAGTTTCCATTTTGTTAGCACTGTTTAATTTGAGAAGTATTAGTTAGTTTCATTAGTTTAGTTGTGAAAGGAGTTCAGTTTGATTCTGTTACATGACCTTGATTCATGTTTGCCATTTGTGACTTTGCTTACTTCATGCTTTGATCTTGTTTGTGTTTGATTTTTGTTCTTGTTTGCTGTTTGTTTAGAATGTGAATAGGTCAGATCGGTTTCAATTAAATGCTCAAGTTTCCTTAATTGCTTTGCTCTTCCTTAATTCATTCCATCAGTAGTTTAGATAGGCTATCTGTTACTACTTGTCTTTTAGCATTTATAGTTTAAAAACTCAAACCCCATATTCAATAAATCAATCCTAAAATACCATCATTGTTACATTCGTTGGGAGACAACCCGAGTCATCTCTATTCTACATTAGTGTAGAATGAATTCGGTCACTTAATTTTTTTTGATACCCATTTCATGACAAAATTAGGGTATATCAGAAGGCATCCATCTTCATCATCCAATAGGTGATGTCCCATAAGCCTCCGCCTTCAAACTTCGGCAGTTCAATCAAGCCGGTCATCCTTTCTTCCTTGGCGGTTAGTTTGAAGGAGAGCGTCCTCGCTCTGATACCACTTGTAGGGTATCGGTGGCCTGATAGAAGAGGGTTGGATAGATAGCACCCCCAAATCGATTACTTTCTACATATTCGTTAGTGCGCAAGCGGAAATACAATAACAAATACAAATACGAATACAAACATAAACAAGAAAGAAATGCAAACCAATACATGTCGATGTAACGTGGTTTGAAGATAACTTGCTCCTACTCCACGTTTGTCCGTAAGGTGAACGATCGTTCAATCTGTCTGTGGATTATACCCCGGCAAACTCTGGCTATCTCAAGTCGCTCCTTGTAGGTGGAAAAACCTCACCACAAACTCGCCAAGGCCTCTTAGATTACACAAGAACTTGAGAACTCTTGTGACTACTAATTAGGCTTTAACCAAGTCTAATTTTGTCACCTTGGTTGACCATCCCAAGCTCCTTCTTATAGAGCTTGGAAAAAAATAGCCCTGCTATTTTACCGTTACCAGTCGACTGGTGCCAGCCCAATGGCTCTCTCAACGGATCTATACCAGTCGACTGCTATAGTGCACTAGTCGACTGCTACAATAGCTGCTACAGTGTCGTTGGCTGCTACAGTACCCCCGTTGACTGCTACAATACCCCCCCCCCGGATTTTTTCCCAAGTACAATCTCTCATGCATTCGTACCCTTATGACTCAGTTGACTCTTCTTTGCAGCCTTGACCTCTTGCCTTCAAGCCTACTTCCTTTGGCTCTCATCCCTCGGATGCATCCAAGCCCGTGGCTTATCCCCAATGTCATCCTTCATGTAAGCCTCGAAGTAGCTTCCCTCAGCCCTTGTCTTTGCTGCCTTATCCACAATCCCTCGGATTCTCTATCCTTCACCGGTCCCGAAGCCATCAAGCTGAGTCATATGTGTACCCTACAAACCTGCACACGCACATACACATATCAAATAACAAGAGTAAACCTAACTTAAATCCTTTGCCCAAACACCAAAACACATGGTCACACGGACCATTGGGATTGCTCCAACATAAGATGCTACCACTGTAATGAAGAAGGGCATGTGAAAGATAACTACCCTAAATTGAAAGACAAGGACAAAAGCAAGAACAAGAAGTCGACCCAAGCAAACAAGTACAAGAATATAAAGGCGACGTAGGACGAAACGTCGTCCAAATTAGAAATTGAAGCCATCCTTGGACTTGCGCCAGTGGCAAGTCACCGAGAAGAAAGAGATGAAGTAAGCTCATCTAAAATGAGCATCGAAAGCATCGATGAAGGGTGAGCGACATTGGAAGAAAACAGTACTTCAGGGGGAGCTTCGGATCACGGGATCGACAAGGTAAGTCAGGTACAGTTTCTTCCTCCTGACAAGTTATTTTAGTTTATAAAACTATTAACAAAAAATTACTGTAAATTAGAAAAAGAAATTAAAGAATTGAAATCAACTCTAGTTAAATCTTGTCGATTAGAAGAACTTGATAAAATAAAAAATGAAAATGAAAGCTTGAAAAATGAAATAGAAAATTTGAAAAATCATGCATGCTCAAATATTCAATATATTAGAACATATAGTGGATTGAATTGGTACCTTAAATATTATAAGGGCCAGATTATGAAAATTCCATAGAAATATATACCTAAGAAATTTTTAATTAATCAAATAGGAAGGAACCTATATTAGGTTCAAAAATCATATTTGGATTGTATGTTTTTAAATTATAGCTTCCAGAATAAATTAAATATTAAATTTCTTTAAGAGACTTTGTCTAAAAAATGATTGTTGTTCTAATATCCAAGAAGACTTAGTGCCTCACCACAGTCTAAAGTCAATTATTGAAATAAGTATTTAATTGACTAACTGTTAAACATTTAGAAGTTATAAAAATGCCTTAATCTTCTATTCAAAATTAATTAATTAATTCTTATCTTTTTAAAACAGTTAGAATTTTTTTCACATTTTATTAGTTTTTTTAGACTTTTAAATGAACCTCATTTTTAATATGATCAAAAGGGGGAGTAAGAAAGAACAAGTTTAGAGGGTACTTGCAAAAAGGTTAAAAAAAAATTTAGTACTTGCAAATTTTTTCTTGCAAAAAGGTTAAAATTTTTACTTGAAAAATTTTTTAGTAAAATATTTTTTGTAAAATTTTTCAAGTAAATTTTACTTAGAAAAATTTTCTTACTTAGAGATTTTTTTTTACCCTAACTTAACTTAGGTTTGATCAAATCAAAAAGGGGGAGATTGTTACTACCCCGTGGTACTTTTGATGTGATCAACCAAGTCAGGTTAGGTCCTATTGGTGTTTAACCCTGTGTCTAAGTGTTAGTTAAACCTAGGAAAACGTACCGGTTCCACTATACAAAAAATTTTGTACAAGTGTCGAACCTTTCCTTAAATAACCTATTGTGTTCTGTAGAAGTTAAATAAGGAATCGCAGACGGAACTTAACATCATTGATTCTAAATTTAACTTATCTGTTCTTAATGGTTTAGATTTGAATCGCAAGCGAAACTTAACACTATTGATTCAAATCTACCTAGGCTATTAATTCCATAAATATTAATTTTCAAAATTGGCTTCCAGGACTGCATGGTGAGGCACATGGCCTTCTTGGATATGGGAGCAACCACCACCGCCTAGGCAAAGCCTTTTAAGGAAAGCTAATATTTATTTCCTTAAATAACTCTAGGTTAACCAAAAGGAACAATCAAATCACAAATTCGAAAAAGAAGAAAACACAAAATCGAAAAATAAATTCGATAAACTAGATCTAATTACCTCTTGTATTTAGAATTCATACAAAGGAAAAATAACTAGTATGATGCGGAAGAAAAATACTAGTTATACCTTATCTTTGTAAGCTAATGACCTCGAGATCTTCTGCCGTATTCCTCGCCTCGCCTTGGACGTCGTGTGGGCGACGATCCTCCAAGATGAACACCACCCAAAAGCTTCCTCCTTCTTCTTCTAAAATCCGGCCACCACCACCACCAAGGAGAAGAGAGCAAAGGGAAAGGGAGAAAGGAGAGGGCTGGCCACCAAGAGATCACCCAAGCAAAAGAATAAGAGTTGTGTCTCATGAAGCCCCCTCACCCCTTCTTTTATATTACTTGCCCAAGGCAAATAAGGAAAAACCTTTTACAAAAAATAAAATCATCCAAGAGTTTTTCCTTTTCCCTTTTTATTTTTCCTTTTCTTTCCTCTTGATTGAATCAATCATCAATCAATGGTTGAGATCACTCCTATTTGGTTTAGGATTGAATTTGGTTTAATCCTATTGGCCGGCCCTTGCTTGGGCACCAAGCAAGGTGGTCGGCCATAATTAAAAGGAAAGAAAAAATAATTTTTTAAAAATTTTACAAGAAGAAAACCTCTTATAAAATTTACAAGCTCTCTTTCCTAAAGTATGAGTTAAAAAAGGAAAGTTTCTAAAAATTAAAACCATGTTTTGAAATTTAAAAACTCTCTTATAAAATTTCCTTTTTAAACATGGTGATAGAAAATTTAAATTTTAAAACATCTTTTCCTTTTTTTCTTAAACCATAAGGATGGTTAAAAAAGGAAAGTTTTAAAATCTTTTAAACTCTCTATTTAAACATGTGGTCTAATTCAAATAAGGAAAGTTTTAAAAATTAAAATCTCTCTTTTAAAACTTATAGTTTTCTACAAAGAGAAGATTTTAAAAATTCAAAATAACCCTCCCTTTTTGAATTATTATGGCCGGCTCCTACAAGCTTGGTCACCAAGCTATAGGGCCGACCCCTTCAAGAGGATGTGGTCGGCCATTGCTTGGTCACCAAGCAATGGTCCAGCCCCCTTCTTGGACACCAAGAAGAGCCTTACATTTGGATGGACTTGAGGCTATAATGAGGCTATGACAGGGACCTAGAGGAAAAATTGGTTTTGGCCTTCCGATGAGCTTGAGTATCCCGTGTTCGCCCTGAACACACAACTCAAGTTCATCGATAATAACTCATTCCACTAGAGATTATTACCGCACTACCGCACCAATCCCAAATTATATTATGGGCTCCTTCTTATCATGAGTGTGTTAGTCTCCCTGTGTTTAAGATTATGAATGTCCACTAATTAAGTAAGTTACTGACAACTCACTTAATTAATATCTAGCTCCAAGAGTAGTATCACTCAACTTTATTGTCATGTCGGACTAGGTCCACCTGCAGGGTTTAACATGGCAATACTGTTGGGATTTTCGGGCCGCGAAAACCGCTTTTCGCGTCGCGGAAACCCCGAATCACCCAAAGTGGTAGATCCGTGCAAGGAAAAATTCGAAGACAATACAAGTACGAGTTTCAAAAACTTTAGATCTACTCCTAGATCTATGTGTTGAGAGCTTTTACCTTTGAAGCGTGCCCTCGCAAAATTCCAGCTCGTCCAAAACGCCGGATCTCGAGAGTATCAAGATAGATACCCCTCTAGAAGTATCCACACGAACACGTAGGTGGAGAAAACCATACAAAAAGTGTGCTAGCACCTATGTATGGTTCGGCCAAGTTGAGGAGGAGAGGGAGAGCTTGAGAGGAAGAAGGAAGAAGATACACACTTCAATGAAAAAATGAATTCCCATTCAAAACCAAAAGTGGCCGGCCACTTCCCATAGTGTAACTCCCCATTAAATGCAATTAATGTGAAGTTATTAAGAAAATGGCTTTGTAACTTCCATGAGGTGACACCCATGATGATGTGGAGTAACATCATTGGTCCACTTCAATGCCAACTCACCAATGAGGTGGCATAAAGTCAAGTCTAACTTGACTTTTAATCTTCCTCTCAAGTCAAGTCAAACTTGACCAAATCTCTTCCATGGTTGATCGAATCCAACCATTTGATTCAAGCCAACTTAATATAATGAATTTAATTCATTTAATTAAATTGATTCAATGAGTCAAAATCTAAATTAGACTCATTGAACACATGAATCAACTTGAGTCGAACTCAAGTTAGCCCAATTAGGATTACTCTTAATCCAATTTGATTCATCAAATGAATCTAATCCTCTTGGTTCATCATATGAACCTAATCTCCATCTAATTGTCCTAAGTGTGTGACCCTATAGGTTCTTGTAATGTTGGCAATACCCTAAACCCATTTAGGAGCATAAGTAATGAGCGGTATCTAGCAACACATCATTACTACCAAAGTTACAAGAATATCGAGATCCAACATCACCTTGTGACTACTAATTGTGACTCCTCACAATATATGACAAGTGTCCTTCTATCCTAGACATCTAGATTGGTCAATGTGAGACATAGACCGTGTCATCCTCTAACCAATCTAAATCTTGAACTCCAAGTAGACTCACTAAATCAAATGAGCTCAATATCCTATATTGACTCATTTGGGCATGGCCATGCACTTCGTGGTCTCACTCTATCAAGAATACCAATGTCTCTCCCGTCATATAGGAGGGATAGATCCCATCTACATCACTCACATCCCTCTGCATAATTTGTTATATACCCAGTAATCGCCTTTATAGTCCACCCAGTTACGGGTGACGTTTGACGAAACCAAAGTACATAACTCCTTATGTAGGGATCTATGGTGACTTCAGGTCTAAGGACTAGTAGTCATACTAATAGCCACATGAGAAAGTATATGACACTCATATAACGATCCATGATACTTTCTCATGGCGGGTCATTCAGTATACATTCTCTAATGTATACCCATGTGTCAACTTGATATCTCTATATCCATGACTTGTGAGATCAAGTCATCGAGTTGACCTAGATGCTAGTCTTATTGCATTAACATTGTCCCTGAATGTTAATACTCGACTAGGAATGATTAAGAGTAGTGTTCCCTATATCATCTCACTATCGGTTCAACCAACCGATTGATATAGGTGAGAACCATCTACTCAGGGACATTATTATACTTAGTTTATTTGGCACCAATACAAGTAAGTATAATAATCAAAATCCAAATGCCCTTTATTATAAAGAATATGATACAATAAGTCCAAAATACAATCATCAAATGATTGGCTCTAGGGCTCTAGCTAACAATCTCCCACTAGCACTAGTGC
Organism: Zingiber officinale; assembly: GCF_018446385.1. Taxonomy (NCBI): domain Eukaryota; kingdom Viridiplantae; phylum Streptophyta; class Magnoliopsida; order Zingiberales; family Zingiberaceae; genus Zingiber; species Zingiber officinale. Next base: position 85,369,076 of record NC_056003.1, read on the forward strand.
CAATCAGTGTAGGCTCTAAGCCCAAAAGACCTAGTGTGACCATCATGCTTCTTCTGTGCCAAAGCCTTGGTCAAGGGATCTGCGATGTTAGCCTCTGTAGGTACTCTGCAAATCATCACATCTCCTGTCTCGATGATCTCTCGAATGAGATGGAAGCGCCGTAGTATGTGTTTGGTCCGCTGGTGTGAGCGAGGTTCCTTCGCCTGTGCTATAGCTCCATTGTTGTCACAATAGAGCTCAATGGGGTCAGCAATGCTAGGAACCACCCCAAGTTCAGTGATGAACTTGCAGATCCAAACTGCCTCCTTTGCTGCCTCTGATGCAGCAATGTACTCGGCTTCTGTTGTAGAATCAGCTACTGTATCCTGCTTCGAACTCTTCCAGCTGACAGCACCACCATTAATGCAAAATACGAACCCCGACTGCGATCTATAGTCATCCTGGTCGGTCTGGAAGCTAGCATCACTGTAACCCTTTACAGCTAGCTCATCATCGCCTCCATATATCAAGAAATATTCTTTAGTCCTTCTTAAGTACTTAAGAATATTCTTGACCGCTATCCAGTGACTTTCACCTGGATCTGACTGGTATTTGCTCGTCATGCTCAAAGCATACGAGACATCAGGTCGAGTACATAGCATGGCGTACATGATCGATCCTATGGCTGAGGCATAAGGGATCTGATCCATGCGGTCTCTCTCCTCTCTAGAAGAGGGATCTTGAGTCTTCGAAAGACTCACGCCATGTGATATCGGCAGAAATCCCTTCTTGGAGTTCTGCATGGCAAACCGTAGGAGTACCTTGTCAATGTATGTACTCTGACTTAGGCCAAGCAATCTCTTAGATCTATCTCTATAGATCTGTATCCCTAGAATGCGGGATACCTCACCTAAGTCCTTCATTGAGAAGCAACTCCCTAGCCAGGTCTTGACAGACTGAAGCATAGGGATGTCCTTCCCAATGAGTAGTATGTCATCCACATACAATATGAGGAAGATAATTATATCCCCTACAACCTTCTTGTAGACACAAGGCTCATCTTCGTTCTTGATGAAACCAAACTGTTTGATTGCATCATCGAATCGAAGATTCCAGCTCCGAGAAGCTTGCTTTAGTCCATAAATGGACCTATGCAGCTTGCATACTCTACTAGTATGCTGTGGATCTACAAAACCCTCAGGTTGTGTCATGTACATATCCTCGAGCAGGTTTCCATTCAGAAACACGGTTTTGACATCCATCTGCAATATCTCATAGTCATGGTAGGCTACAATAGCAAGCATGATCCGAATAGACTTAAACATCGCTACTGGAGAAAAAGTTTCATCATAATCAATACCATGAATCTGCTTGAAACCTTTAGCTACCAAGCGACCCTTATAGATAAGTTCATCCATGTCAATCTTTCTCTTAAAGACCCACTTACACCCAATGGGTTTTACCCCTTCAGGTGGATAAACCAAAGTCCATACTTGGTTGGTGTACATGGATTCCATCTCGGATCTCATGGCCTCTAGCCATTTCTCAGAATCTGGTCTCATCACAGCTTTCTGATAGGTGGTAGGCTCATCCTCTATGAGCACAACATCATCATGGTCAGACAAGAGAAATGAGTATCTCTCAGGCTGACGACGTACCCTATCAGACTTGCGAAGAGGTATGTCTACTTGAACTGGTTGTTGTTCCTCAACTCCTTGTGGAACAACATCATCCACAACACTTTGTGGTTCCAGTTCAATTTCCATCGAGGCATCAGTGCTATTGTTTGCATCTTGAACTTCTTCAAGATCGAACGCGCTCCCACTAGTCTTTCTAGAAACAAAATTCCTTTCTAGAAAGACCCCAGTCTTTGCCACAACTACCTTGTGCTGACTGGGAATATAGAAGTAATATCCCTTAGTTTCCTTGGGATATCCAATAAAGTAGCACTTGTCGGATTTGGGTCCTAACTTGTCTGAGACTTGACGTCGAACGTAAGCCTCACAACCCCAAATCCTCATGAAAGACACCTGGGCATCTCTCCCAGTCCATATCCTATATGGTGTCTTTATCACGGCCTTAGATGGAACTCGGTTGAGTATAAAAGCTGTTGTGTCTAGAGCATAGCCCCATAGGTATGTCGGAAGATCTGTGTGACTCATCATCGATCGTACCATATCTAATAGGGTACGATTCCTCCTTTCGGATACATCATTCCACTGTGGTGTTCCAGGAGGAGTGAGTTGGGATAGAATTCCACACTCAGCTAGATAGTCACGGAACTCATGGCTAAGGTATTCTCCACCTCGATCGGATCGAAGTATCTTAATACTCTTGCCAAGCTGGTTCTGTACTTCATTCTTGAATTCTTTGAACTTTTCAAAGGATTCAGACTTATGTGTCATCAAGTACACATAACCATATCTACTGAAATCATCAGTAAATGTGATGAAGTACCTATAACCGCCTCTAGCAGCAACATTGAAAGGGCCACATACATCACTATGTTGGTGCAACATTCCTCAGGTCAAGGTTGACCTGGTTGACCAAGCTTGAGTCTTGGTTTGGATTTCGATGTTTGACAATGCAAGGTTGATTGAAGAAGAGTCAAGTAGGTCAAGGATGACCGGATACTTGACTGGGAAGTCCTAACTGGGATGTTAGGCAGGAGGAAAATCCTGGTGAGTGAAGCCAGGTGAAAGACCTAGTGAGTGAAGCTAGGCAATTGGGAAAGTCCTGGTGAGTGAAGCCAGGCAAGAGAAATCCAGATGGGTCAAGGTTGACCAGACATCTGGTGAGAGTCCAAGTAGGTCAAAGGGATTGACCGGATACTTGGCACGAGGAAGAAAAGTCCAAGTAGGTCTTAGGGAGTGACCGGATACTTGGCAAGAAGAGAAAAGTCCAAGTGGGTCAAAGGGATTGACCAGACACTTGGTGAGAGAGTCCTAGCTGGTCAAGGGTGACCGGATGCTAGGTCTTATGTACCAACAAGTCATGGTTGACTAGATGTTGGTTTAGGGGGCTTTGGGCTTGGTTTTGGGCAAAAACCAAGATCTGGATTGATCCGTGGATTGATCCAGCAGGTTTGGATTGATCCGTGGATTAATCCAGCAGGTTTGGATTGATCCGTGGATTGATCCAGCAGGTTTGGATCGATCAGTGGATCAATCCAGAAGATCTGGATCGATCCACCGATCGATCCGGTGAGTCCCCGCGAACAGAACCCCTCTGGATCGATCGGTGGATCGATCCAGAGGTCCCAATCGATCAGTGGATCGATTGGGACGCTGCTGCTTCACGCGATAAGTGCTGAATCGATCCGTGGATCGATCCAGAAGTTTTTCCAGAGCACAGAGGCGCTCTGGATTGATCCGTGGATCGATCCAAAGCCTCCCCGATAGATTGGGAGCATTCCAATCGATCGAGATTCGACCGTTAGCGTCGATTTAAGCCGCAGGCGTTCATTTCCTTCGGTATCTTTCACTGTTTTCATTTCAGATCTTCACCAGCTCCTCCACAGCTCTTCTCAAGCTCGAGATCGCCAGTTCTTGAAGGTTCTTGGAGTTTCTTCCAAGTCAAGAGGCGGATCAAAGCAAGAAGAAGAAACTAGGGTTAGGGTTTTTGCTCTCATTGTAAGCTTGTAAGCTTGTATTTCATTACCTTTCCCTTTCTTCTTGTATTGAGTCTTGTAGGGCTTCTCCGCCCTTGGTAGTTACCATAAAGGAGGGTTTTATTAGTGGAGGGTGCGTGAGTAGGTGTGGATCCTTGGATTAGTCACCTCTTGTGAGGTGGATACCAAGTAAACCAACCGTGTTAGCGTTGTATGTTGTTTCTTTGTATTTCCGCTGCCATCTCTTGAAGAAACAAGCAACGAAGCGCAACCAAACGAGACGAGCAAACGCGACGAGCTATTCCCCCCCCCCCCCCCCCTCTAGCTACTTTCGGTCCTAACAAGTGGTATCAGAGCGAGGCCGCTCTTCACCGGAATCATCGCCGGAAGGGGCAAACATATCAAGAAAAGCTAGAGGGTGAAGAAGTTGGAGCAAATTCATCAAAGTCAAACAAATTCAAAAGCTCAACTTCTACAATGGAATTCCGAGATGGGCTCGGATTCGACACGAGGGTGGCTCCACCATACACTTCTACGAGTTTCGATTCTTGGAAATCAAGAATCGAAAATTTCCTTATGATGGAGATAGAGCAATGGTTTGCTCTTATGGAAGGCTTCAAGACTCCAACAAACTCAAAGGGAAAAGTTCTCAAGAGGAGCAAGTGGAGCCAAGAGCAAGTCCAAAGGTACGAGGCCAATGACAAAGTGACCAAGCTTTTGGTCAATTTATTGCCAAGCATCATCCTTTGCAAAATTGGAGAATTTGAAGATGCAAAGGAATTATGGAGCAAATTAGTCAAGCTTCATGAAGAGATCCCCTCCACTGTACCGAATCAAGAGGAATCCAAAGAGGGAGACTCATTGGAGCAAGATCAAGAGGAGGACTCCGAAGTTGAGAGATGCTCAACTTTCGAAGAAGAGGAAGTCCAAGAAGTTTCATCCTCAAAGGAGTGCAATGAAGAGAACAAGGAGGGAGCATACTCCTTGTTCCATGTACAAGATGATGAAGCCTCCACCTCTAGGATTGAGGGGGAGTGTAGATCAATGAACCCGGAGCAAGAAGAGGCCTCCACATCTGGGTCAAGTGAAGAGGAAGAAGATGGTGCCACCTCCAAAATTCAAGAAATATCAAATGGAGGAGCAAGTGCCATCTCTACACGAGAAGGTATAAATGTTTCAATTAAAAATAAAAATCATATAATATGTTTTGAATGTAGGGAACATGGGCATTACAAGAGCAAATGCCCTAGATTGGCCAAGAAGAAGGGCCAAGTGGCACAAAAGGGCAAGGAGAAGCCCAAGGAGACCATCCCCGGAACAAAGAAGAGCAAGGAGCACATTGTGTGCTTCTCTTGCAATCAAAAGGGGCATTACCGAAATCAATGCCCTAAGGGGAAGAAGGTGGTCAAGGCTCATAGAGGAAGCTCAACTAAAGGGGGAGCATCTAAGGTAAAGAAGAGGGTAACATTCATTGAGCCTACCCCTTTACATTATGGTAAAAAGCATGATAGTTCAAATTTTTATCATTTTAATGCAATTTACCATAAGAATAGAAAGCATGAGGGCATTAAGGAAAAGCATGTGGCCCTACATGCCAAGACCAACCAACCTAAGGTTAGGAAGGTAGATAGACTTTTGGGCGAGAACACTAAGGATAATAGATACAAGCCCAAGAATAAAAATGCTCATGGAATAAATGAAAAATCAAATACAAAGGACTTGGTGAGGGAAAATCAAGTCTTGAGGTCAAGACTTGATAAAATGGAAAAGACCCTAAAAAGGATGGAAAATATCCTATTAGGGCAAAATGAGCATAACCTAGGTTTAGGGGTACAAAAGTCATCCAATGGTCATAGAGGTTTGGGATGCAAACCCAAGGCTAAGAAGGACGTGCCCTCTTACCATAGGGTTTCATATAGTTATGGAACCAACCCTAGGTCTAGTGGTCAAGTCAAAAATACTAGGAAGGTTATTCCTAAGAGTATTTTTACAATAAATGTGACTAAGACTTCTAAGAAGTCTAAGAAAGTCACTAACAAGGTCACAAGGGAAGCAATCCCTAGAGTTAACCTAGAAAATGTGACCAAGGCTTCTAAGAAGCCCAACAAGGTCACTAGGAAGGTATCTAGGGAAGTTATCCCTAGTGAGTACCTAGAGCATCCAAGGAGCACCAATAGGTGTTGGGTTCCTAGGAGCATTTTCTCTACCCCATAGATGGGTTAGAGAGTGTCAACTCCGATTAGAAGGGTAGTTAACCCAACTTTGAGGAAATTGACACTCAAGGAGCATTTTCAAGGTTTTTGTTAACCTTTGAAAATGAAATGGAATTATTATTTACTCCTTGAAAGAGTAAAATGTGCCTAATGGTGAAAAATTGATTTTATCTTAAAATGGCATAAATTGGGAAAACCTAGAGAAATACCAAGTTGGGATTTTGGTATTCTCTTAGAAATTTAAGGCAATCCGGGCCTTGATTTATGTGATTATTCTTGAGGAAAAATGGAATATGCCAACATTTGAGGATATGCTTAATTTTTAAGTGGCATAAACAAATCAAGAGAAATAGAAATGTCAATTTAGGTTTTGACATTTTCTTGGAGCATTTAGAGGGCAATCTAGGGTTAAGTTTTAACTTAGCTAAGCTTTAAGGATACTTAGATAGGTAATCTAGGTATATTTTATTTATGCTAAACCTTGTCATGATTGTTTGCCCATAATATGCCATGACATCATACGTTATTTTGATTTTTATTTTGCATTCATGACTTATCATGAAAAATATAAAAATACCATGTCATGTCATACATACATCATGTAGTTATAGGAATCTTTCTTTTGAAAGCTATTTTATTTTGATGTATGCCATAACATTATCATGCATTATGTTTATTTCCTTAAAAAATTAAGGACATATGGCATTAGTTCAACAAGTGGCATTTGTTTACAACAAGTGGAATAAACAAGTGGCATTTGTTTAACAAGTGAATCAACAAGTAACATCCTTTGTGGATGTCTACCTCTCAAAATGCCTAGATAGATATGCATGATCCCTAGAATAGGGCAAAACCAAAATCTTACATCTCACAAAGACCTATAAGATGACTTGTATGTGTTTCAGTGCACATTAGATACAAGTGAGATGTTAGGATGATGAACAAAACTCAAGATGTTGATTTAGTGCATTCTTTTGAGTTTTAAGTTCATCTAAACACATAGTTATGTGTTTTCCCATCATTGGGAAAGCTAATGTACAAGTCATGTGCATTAAGCCCAAGGAACATGGTGGGATATTGGTTTTGAAAATGTTTTTAAAATAAGTTTGGAAAACCTTGGTGAAGGCTATCTTTTGATAGTAATCACCATTGAATAGTTAGACACAAACTTGAAGAAAACACTAAAGTTTTTGCAAGTTCTCAAGTTTGTGTCAATCTTTGAAAATATGATGTATTTTCATAGAAAACTATTTTTCCATGATAAATTATACCCTAAATAATGTCTACACAAATTTTTACGATTTTTGGAATTTTGTAGAATTTTCTAGGGGTTTCTGAAATTGGCTGAAATTGAATTTCAGCAATTTCAGACCTCCAATCGATCAGTGGATCGATTGGAGTGCCTCAATCGATCAGCCGATCGATTGAGAAGGAATTTCTTGCGAGCAGAAGCTCGCTGGATCGATCAGCCGATCGATCCAAGAAGACTGAATCGATCAGTGGATCGATTCAGAAGGCAATTCCTGCGAGCAGAAGCTCGCTGGATCGATCAGCCGATCGATCCAGGAAGTCTGAATCGATCAGTGGATCGATTCAGAGAGGTTCAATCAATTGGAACCCAACTCCAATCGATTCAAGTTGCTGATTTTGGCTGGGAATGCCTGATTTCAGCATCTTTGAACCATGTTTAGTCTCGGTAACCATTCCTAACCCCTCAAAATATATTTGTATACATAAAAAGGGTGTTTTCATGTTGAAAACTGGGATGAAATGGTTAAGGAAGACTAAATTGAAGTTTAGGTTGAGGTTGATTTCAATATTGAATTTTTGAACCTCAAAACTTCTCAATTTGGGTTTCCTAAAGGTTTAGGGATTCCAAGTCATTGTTGGTGCAATGACAGAAGTTACCATCATGTCTTCAGGGGGAGAGACTCTTTAAAGGCATGAAAATTATTTTTCATGAACCTTGGAAGGTGGTTAACCTTCCGTTAAGAACATGCTCAAGGTTGAGCGTTTGAACTATAATGGGGAGTGGATATCCTCATTGTTCAAGTGGTTTCAAGTGGATAATGCTCAAGGATGGGCATTTACCTACATTGGGGGAGAATGTAGGGTTAAGGTTAATGAAGGGTATGGGACCTTCATTATCGTGCTGATCACAACGAGTGAAGTTGTGAACGACGATGAGCAACTCTTCAGGGGGAGAGTTTTCAACAAGTGAATCTGTTGATGTGTGCCCAAAAATGGGGCATGGTTTGATGTGTGCCAATAGGGGGAGAATGAAAGGGAGTAAGTTAGGCTTTTATCACCTAGAGGGAGTTTGCCCTCTTAGGGGGAGAATGAAGGGCTTAACTTATGTATTCATTACCTAGTGGCATGAAGAAGGTTTAGGCTATGGGATTAGCCTAACTTACATGTGGTATTATAAGTGATAGTGTTGGTATTGTCAAACAACAAAAAGGGGGAGATTGTTGGTGCAACATTCCTCAGGTCAAGGTTGACCTGGTTGACCAAGCTTGAGTCTTGGTTTGGATTTCGATGTTTGACAATGCAAGGTTGATTGAAGAAGAGTCAAGTAGGTCAAGGATGACCGGATACTTGACTGGGAAGTCCTAACTGGGATGTTAGGTAGGAGGAAAATCCTGGTGAGTGAAGCCAGGTGAAAGACCTAGTGAGTGAAGCTAGGCAATTGGGAAAGTCCTGGTGAGTGAAGCCAGGCAAGAGAAATTCAGATGGGTCAAGGTTGACCAGACATCTGGTGAGAGTCCAAGTAGGTCAAAGGGATTGACCGGATACTTGGCACGAGGAAGAAAAGTCCAAGTAGGTCTTAGGGAGTGACCGGATACTTGGCAAGAAGAGAAAAGTCCAAGTGGGTCAAAGGGATTGACCAGACACTTGGTGAGAGAGTCCTAGCTGGTCAAGGGTGACTGGATGCTAGGTCTTATGTACCAACAAGTCATGGTTGACTAGATGTTGGTTTAGGGGGCTTTAGGCTTGGTTTTGGGCAAAAACCAAGATCTGGATTGATCCGTGGATTGATCCAGCAGGTTTGGATTGATCCGTGGATTGATCCAGCAGGTTTGGATTGATCCGTGGATTGATCCAGCAGGTTTGGATCGATCAGTGGATCGATCCAGAAGATCTGGATCGATCCACCGATCGATCCGGTGAGTCCCCGCGAACAGAACCCCTCTGGATCGATCGGTGGATCGATCCAGAGGTCCCAATCGATCAGTGGATCGATTGGGACGCTGCTGCTTCGCGCGATAAGCGCTGGATCGATCCGTGGATCGATCCAGAAGTTTTTCCAGAGCACAGAGGCGCTCTGGATCGATCCAAAGCCTCCCCGATCGATTGGGAGCATTCCAATCTATCGGGATTCGACCGTTAGCGTCGATTTAAGCCGCAGGCGTTCATTTCCTTCGGTATCTTTCACTGTTTTCATTTCAGATCTTCACCAGCTCCTCCACAGCTCTTCTCAAGCTCGAGATCGCCAGTTCTTGAAGGTTCTTGGAGTTTCTTCCAAGTCAAGAGGCGGATCAAAGCAAGAAGAAGAAACTAGGGTTAGGGTTTTTGCTCTCATTGTAAGCTTGTAAGCTTGTATTTCATTACCTTTCCCTTTCTTCTTGTATTGAGTCTTGTAGGGCTTCTCCGCCCTTGGTAGTTACCATAAAGGAGGGTTTTATTAGTGGAGGGTGCGTGAGTAGGTGTGGATCCTTGGATTAGTCACCTCTTGTGAGGTGGATACCAAGTAAACCAACCGTGTTAGCGTTGTATGTTGTTTCTTTGTATTTCTGCTGCCATCTCTTGAAGAAACAAGCAACGAAGCGCAACCAAACGAGACGAGCAAACGCGACGAGCTATTCACCCCCCCTTTAGCTACTTTTCGGTCCTAACACACTATGTATGAGTCCTAACAAATCAGTTGCTCTCTTGCTGTGCCCACTAAAGGGAGTCTTGGTCATCTTGCCTCGTAGGCATGACTCGCATATCTCATATGATTCAAAATCAAATGAGTCCAACAAACCATCCTTATGGAGTTGGGATAAGCGCTTGTCATTTATATGACCTAAGCGACAGTGCCAAAGGTAAGTTTGGTTCATGTCATTTGACTTGAACCTCTTGGTATTTACGTTATAGATAGGGCTCTCAAGGTCTAGAATATAGAGTCCGTTTAACAGAGGTGCACTACAATAGAACATATTGTTTAAATAAACGGAACAACATTTGTTCTTTATAGTAAACGAGAAACCTTTCTTGTCCAAACAAGAAACTGAAATAATGTTCTTAGTTAATGCAGGCACATAACAACAATCGTCTAACTCTAGTACAAGCCCAGAGGGCAGAGATAAAAAGTAAGTCCCTACAGCAACAGCAGCAACCCGTGCTCCATTGCCTACTCGTAGGTCCACCTCGCCCTTTGTCAATGCCCTGCTATTTCTCAGCGCCTGCACATCAGTACAAATGTGAGAAGCACATCCAGTATCTAATACCCATGATGTAGAAATAGATAGATTGACTTCTATAACATATATACCTGAAGTGGAAGTCTCACTTCGCTTCTTCTTAAGATCCTCCAAGTATACCTTGCAGTTCCTCTTCCAGTGCCCGGCCTGACCGTAGTGGAAGCAGGTAGCATCCTTGGCGACCCCTCCTTTAGGCTTCAGTGTCTTGCCTTTACCCTTGGCTTGGGACTTTCCCTTGCCTTTGGGCTTGCCCTTGCCCTTATGTTTCTGAACCATCAGAACAGTGTTGGGCTTAGCCTTCTTAAGGTTTAGCTCAGCAGTTCTTAACATGCTAAGTGGCTTGTCATTCATATTGTAGTTTAGAACGAACTGACTATAGCTATCCGGCAAGGATTGCAAGATCAGATCAGTGGCCAGCTCTTGGCCAAGAGGGAACCCCAACCTTTGTAGGTTCTCTATGTACCCAATCATTTTGAGTACATATGGGCCTACTGGAGCCCCGTCTGACATCTTGCACTGAAACAGTGCCCTTGAGATCTCAAATCTCTCATGCCTCGCTTGACCTTGATACAGTTGACGAAGATGTTCAACCATATCGTAAGCGCCCATTAACTCGTGTTGCTTCTGAAGCTCAGAGTTCATGGTCGCGAGCATTAGACAGGACACATCTAATGCGTCATCTTGATGCTTCTTGAAAGCATCTCGGTCAGCTCGCGGGGCAGTGGCAGGAGGAGCCTCCGGAATGGGCTGCTCCAGAACTTACAGTTTACGTTCCTGAGTGAGAACTATTCTCAGGTTCCTGTACCAGTCCAGGAAGTTTGCTCCGTTGAGCTTGTCCTTCTCAAGGACATATCGCAGGGAGAAGGTGTTCGTATTTGACGTCATGGTTATCTATAACAGAATAAAAGCAGAAATAAATATCATATTCTTTTAAAATCATTTAATTAGGCCTTTAATTAAATGATGCTCCCACTGAATTCTATAATTCTTGTGGGACAAGATCCACATCATACTAACCCTTGAGTTAGCTTTGGCTAATACGCCCAAGGCTTAGTATGATCGGTAGGTAACGATTACCAATTACATCTCTATGCAACTCTTGTTTATAAAATCAATATACGCATTTATATTAAAACTCGAGTTAGCTTTGGCTAATACGCCCGAGAGTTAATATAGATGTGATTTTGACCTATCTTTTCCAACCGTTGGAAGAATGCCTATAGTTGACTCGATCTAACCGAGCAACTAGGAATACTCAATCTAATTGAGTTTGTATTTACCCATGCGTTGATAGGCGGAACCAAGATTGTCCCTCCGTACCCTACCAAGATAATATGTATTGCTCTGCTTTGAACAATACATGTGATCGAGGTAGTGATAGGTATCATGGCACGGTTAGACATTTAGAGTTGGTTCGATCGAGATCTAATCTAATTGAAAAGGATGCATCTTGTGCACGACTTAGATCTAATCTAATCGCAAGGGTGCATCATGTGCACAACTTAGATCTAATCTAATCGTAAGGCACTAATTAATTAATTACTTATTAAACATGCATCATATACATAAGCAATTAACTAATTAATCTATTTATGATTTAGTCATGGCCCCACTATGATCTTCTCAAGCCAATGAGAAGATCGAATGGTCAACCTAGGGTCAACAGCTTCTCCAAGCTCCTCCCTTTGACCACCTTGTGTTGCTCGTGCCCGCCTCGGAACTCCGTCTCGTGTGGACACTCCACCGCTCCAATTTGTACATTACAATTTGAAACTCGAGTTACATTCGAGTCTAAATCTAATTTACAACCAGAATATATGAGAAAGGCACGACGCGCAGGTCGCGGAAAAATAAAAACATACAACACGCGCAAACACATAACGGCACGCAGGCCGTATTATGAATTACAACACAATCCAATCATATTGGGTTTTTGGGCCATGACTATCACAAAATTAATATATAATTCAAAATTATATATTTTCATAATTTTCTATAATTTTAAAATTAATTTTTACAATTTTTACGAGTAAAATTTCCCGGCGGTCCCGTTTAGCGGTTTCGGGCGCAATCGCGGAACGGATCCCCTTGCGGGGCCAGGGGCAGCGCCCCTACCCGCGATCTAACCATCGCGAGGGTTCCTTTGCGATCCAACAGCGCCTAAACTCGCTGTCCCAAAATGATTTGGGTCGAGACATTGCCGTTTCGGAAAAATCTTCCCGGCAGGTTCGTTTTTAGCGATTTCGGGTGCAATCGCGGAGCAAATCCCCTTGCGGGGTTAGGGGCAGTACCCCTACCCACGATCTAACCATCGTGAGTTGCTCCTTTGCGATCTAATGGCACCCAAGCCCGCTGTCCCAAATGGATTTGGGGCAAAACTAAGCCGTTTAAGGAAAAACTTCCCGGTAGCCGAAGCCTACAAGTGCCGAGATACTTGTGCTTCGCTTCTACGGAAAAATTACCCATAAAAACATAAAAAACTAAATTTTACAGAAAATCACAGAAGGTTTAGTTTTCATAAAACCAAAAATTAAACTCGTACAAGCCTTGCACGTGGCTCTGATACCACTGTTGGGTTTTTCGGGCCGCGAAAACCGCTTTTCGCGTCGCGGAAACCCCGAATCACCCAAAGTCGTAGATCCGTGCAAGGAAAAATTCGAAGACAATACAAGTACGAGTTTCAAAAACTTTAGATCTACTCCTAGATCTATGTGTTGAGAGCTTTTACCTTTGAAGCGTGTCCTCGCAAAATTCCCACTCGTCCAAAACGCCGGATCTCGAGAGTATCAAGATAGATACCCCTCTAGAAGTATCCACACGAACACGTAGGTGGAGAAAACCACACAAAAAGTGTGCTAGCACCTATGTATGGTTCGGCCAAGTTGAGGAGGAGAGGGAGAGCTTGAGAGGAAGAAGGAAGAAGATACACACTTCAATGAAAAAATGAATTCCCATTCAAAACCAAAAGTGGCCGGCCACTTCCCATAGTGTAACTCCCCATTAAATGCAATTAATGTGAAGTTATTAAGAAAATGGCTTTGTAACTTCCATGAGGTGGCACCCATGATGATGTGGAGTAACATCATTGGTCCACTTCAATGTCAACTCACCAATGAGGTGGCATAAAGTCAAGTCTAACTTGACTTTTAATCTTCCTCTCAAGTCAAGTCAAACTTGACCAAATCTCTTCCATGGTTGATCAAATCCAACCATTTGATTCAAGCCAACTTAATATAATGAATCTAATTCATTTAATTAAATTGATTCAATGAGTCAAAATCTAAATTAGACTCATTGAACACATGAATCAACTTGAGTCGAACTCAAGTTAGCCCAATTAGGATTACTCTTAATCCAATTTGATTCATCAAATGAATCTAATCCTCTTGGTTCATCATATGAACCTAATCTCCATCTAATTGTCCTAAGTGTGTGACCCTATAGGTTCTTGTAACGTTGGCAATGCCCTAAACTCATTTAGGAGCATAAGTAATGAGCGGTATCTAGCAACACATCATTACTACCCAAGTTACAAGAATATCGAGATCCGACATCACCTTGTGACTACTAATTGTGACTCCTCACAATATATGACAAGTGTCCTTCTATCCTAGACATCTAGATTGGTCAATGTGAGACATAGACCGTGTCATCCTCTGACCAATCTAAATCTTGAACTCCAAGTAGACTCACTAAATCAAATAAGCTCAATATCATATATTGACTCATTTGGGCATGGTCATGCACTTCGTGGTCTCACTCTATCAAGAATACCAATGTCTCTCCCGTCATATAGGAGGGATAGATCCCATCTACATCACTCACATCTCTCTGCATAATTTGTTATATACCCAGTAATCGCCTTTATAGTCCACCCAGTTACGGGTGACGTTTGACGAAACCAAAGTACATAACTCCTTATGTAGGGATCTATGGTGACTTCAGGTCTAAGGACTAGTAGTCATACTAATAGCCACATGAGAAAGTATATGACACTCATATAACGATCCATGATACTTTCTCATGGCGGGTCATTCAGTATACATTCTCTAATGTATACCCATGTGTCAACTTGATATCTCTATATCCATGACTTGTGAGATCAAGTCATCGAGTTGACCTACATGCTAGTCTTATTGCATTAACATTGTCCCTAAATGTTAATACTCGACTAGGAATGATTAAGAGTAGTGTTCCCTATATCATCTCACTATCGGTTCAACCAACCGATTGATATAGGTGAGAACCATCTACTTAGGGACATTATTATACTTAGTTTATTTGGCACCAATACAAGTAAGTATAATAACCAAAATCCAAATGCCCTTTATTTATAAAGAATATGATACAATAAGTCCAAAATACAATCATCAAATGATTATCTCTAGGGCTCTAGATAACAAATACTTATGAGTTCCTCTTGGGGACATTCTCAACCTAGATAACTAGGACACAGATTCCTTCTATAATCAACAACACACACTATAAGTAATATCATTTCCCAACTTATCGGGCATATTGATTTATCGAGCTAAACCTCACCCTTTGATAAATCAAAGAAATAAATATTAAATATATGTGCTTGTTATTATATTAGGATTAAGAGCACACACTTCCATAATAACTAAGGTTTAGTTCTTTTACTAAGTCAGTACAAAAGAATATACCTAAATGATCCTACTCAATACACTTAAAGTGTATTAGTGTAATTTATTAGTCAAGATAAACTAATACTTAATTACACTACGACTATACTGATAGTTTGTTCATTTCTATCTTAGTCGCGAGCAACTGTTTATAATTTATAGAGAACCGACAACATGATCTTCTGAGTGTGACACCACACTCCATGTTGTCTACTATATAAATTAATTGAACAATTACATTTAATAAATAAATGCAGATATTGACCAATGTGATTCTTTTATTTTAACAAATAAATGTTTACAAAAGCTAGGCTTTTTGTATACACTCCAACACTAAGTGTGCAGGAGCTTAGGAGTACAGGAAGTCGAGCGGAAGACACGGCTAGCGAGAAGGATGGCACGGGAGAGAGCCGGCGGGCTCGGTGCGTCTAAGGGATGAGG
The DNA here is from genome assembly GCF_018446385.1 of Zingiber officinale. Taxonomy (NCBI): domain Eukaryota; kingdom Viridiplantae; phylum Streptophyta; class Magnoliopsida; order Zingiberales; family Zingiberaceae; genus Zingiber; species Zingiber officinale. The sequence goes on from NC_056003.1 coordinate 85,384,431, forward strand.
TACTGTGGAAGAGTACACCGGCGGACGAGAAGGACTCGCGCGAAGTCCGAGGGACAAGAAGATGAAGCAGAAGCCTACTTGAGAAGAAGGTCGGAAAAAGGGTTCGGGTGAGCCATATTCCGGTTGATCGAAATCACCTAGGCGATCAGAGCGGCAAAAGAGCATAATGTGACTGTAAGCACTATTGGAGGCGCCTTCATAGGAAGTTGAAGGCGCCTCCACGCCTTCTGTGGAAGACGCATTCTATGGCTGGAAGGCCCCTTCTATGAACAGTATGAAGGCACCTTCCAGCCTATGGAAGGCGCCTTCAACAAGGCAAATTTTGTCGTTGGCAGTGGATAAACTTTTATCCACTGGCACCTTACTGAAGGTGCCTTCCAGCCTAGGATAAGATTTTTCAAAGGCTATAAAATGGCTGCTGGACCTAGGAAATAGAATACAATACTTGTAATTAAATCTTCTTGAGTTCTGTTCTATAATTGAGTGTGCAAATTGCTGTAAAGAGGCTTCTCCGCTTGAAGAAAAGTTTTAATATGCTTTTAACTTCCTTGTATTAACAATCTTCCCGGTTGTAACCAAGTAAATCGATTGTGCTTCTTTTTTTATTTAATTCTTAATTCTATTTATTCAAGTGTTAGATTTAATTATGCTATAAAAGTTCGAGAAATGATCATTTTTTATTGTAGGGCTATTCTCCCCCCTCTAGTCGACCACTAACGGGACCAACAAGACCTCTCCATAAGGCCAAGGGTGGCACATGACATTTCCTTTCTCTTCCTAATAGTTTATATCTTTTCCTTTCTCAGGATATATTTTCATGGTGGATTCTTTTCTCTCTTTGATCTAATCCTCCGAGTAAATAGAGTAGTAGGAAAGAATATTTTAGACCTAATTAGATAATTGAGTATCAGTATTTTGTTAATTGGAAATGGAGACGGATCTAGTAACATATATATATATATATATATATATATATATATATATATATAACAAAAAATTTATTTTTCTAAAATTCACTCATTATTTTTTATTTCTATATATATATATATATATATATATATATACAAAGATATGATGTTAATTTTAATATATTTTTTTAATGATATAGGGATGAAAGTTGAAAACTCGATGGGTATAGGGATAGAGCTATCAAATGGACTGATCTGTAATGGTGACTCCAATGCTAAAACAAAAGATTTACTTGGTATCCACCTTAAGAAATGGTGACTAATCCAAGGATCCACACCCAAGCACACTCCCCACTATTAAACCACTCCTTCTTGAAACAATGTAGAGGTGGAGAAACCTCATGCAAGCTCACACAAGAATATAACTCAAAATAAGAAATAAATGTACACAAATACAATAAAACTTCTTCTTGCTTAATCTCTTGTAGCTTGTAATCACCTCTTGAACCTTGGAAGTGGAGCAACATGTTGGAACTTTCGAGCCGCAAAAACCGCTTTTTGCGTTACGGAAACCTCGAAGTCTTGCCACGGATCCGTGCGAAGATATATAAAAATAAATCATGTACATGTTTCTGACCTAGATCTACCTTAGATCTACATGAATAAGAAGCGTTACCCTTGTTGCGAAGCCCTTCGCTTATCCCGCTCGTCCAAAAGGTTACCGGATCTCGAAAGTGTCAAGCGTACACTCCTCTATACGTATCCACATGGACAATAGGTTGAGAAGAACCACTTAGAGTGTGCTAGCACTCTTGTGTGGCTCGGCAATGGAGGAGAGGGAGAGAGAGCTAGAAGAGAGGAAGAATAATGATGATTCGTTCATCATAAAAAATAAGAGTAAAAATGACTTAAGTATTTTCATCTAATGAAAATATTTAATGCTCATTAACTCCATTAATGAGCCTCATTAATGAGTCTTAATGAGTATTTAATGAATATTCATTCTTCATTAAATGGCCATTTTGAAACTCTTCTCTTCATAATTTAAATCTAAATTTGAATCTAATATTCAAATTGAATTCATAATTCAATGAATGTCACCATTTATCATTGAATTAAAAATTCAATGAATATCATCATTAAGTCTCACTTGAGTCTAACTCAAGTCTAGCCTCACTTGAGTCTAACTCAAGTCTAACTTAATCAAGTCTTACTTAATTAATCTAATTTGGATTACACTTAATCCAATTTGGTTCATCATATGAACCTAATCTCCATCTAATTGCCCTTTGTGTGTGACCCTATAGGTTCTTGTAACGTTGTCAATGCTCCTAAACTCATTTAGAAACATAAGTAATGAGCAGTATCTAGTAACACATCATTACTACCCAAGTTACAAGAATATTGAGATCCAACATCACCATTGTGACTACTAATTGTGACTCTCACAATATGTGACAATGTCCTTCTATCCTTGACATCTAGATTGATCAATTGAGGCATAGACCGTGTCATCCTCTAATCAATCTATGTCTTGAACCCCAAGTAGACTCACTCTAATCAAATGAGCTCAATATCTCATATTGACTCATTTGGGCATGGTCATGCACTTAGTGGTCTCACTCTATCAAGAATCATGATGTCACTCCCGTCATATAGGAGGGATAGATCCAATCTACATCACTCACATCCCTCCGCATAATTTGTTACATACCCAGTAATCACCTTTATAGTCCACCCAGTTACGGGTGACGTTTGACGAAGCCAAAGTATGCAACTCCTTATGTAGGGAACTATGGTGACTTCAGGTCCAAGGACTGATACTCATACTAATAGTCACATGAGAAAGTATATGACACTCATATAACGATCCATGATACTTTCTCATGGCAGGTCATTCAGTATACATTCTCCAATGCATACCCATGTGTCAACTTGATATCTCTATATCCATGACTTGTGAGATCAAGTCATCGAGTTGACCTACATGCTAGTCTCATCGCATTAATATTGTCCCTGAATGTTAATACTTGACTAGGAATGATTAAGAGTAGTATTCTCTATATCATCTCACTATTAATTCAACCAATTGATTGATATAAATAAGAATCATCTACTCAAGGATGCTATTATACTTAGTTATTTGGCACCAATACAAGTAAGTATAATAACCATAAAGAAATACCTTTATTAATATATAGGAATATGATACATTGAGTCCATACAACAATCATCATATGATTGGCTCTAGGGCTCTAACTAATAATCTCCCACTAGCACTAGTGTCAATCAGTGTAGGCTCTAAGACCCAATGACCTAGTGTGACCATCATGCTTTCTCTGTGCCAAAGCCTTGGTCAAGGGATCAGCGACGTTAGCCTCTGTGGGTACTCTGTAAATCTTCACATCTCCTCTATCGATGATCTCTCGAATGAGATGGAAGTGTCGTAGTATGTGTTTGGTCCGCTGGTGTGAGCGAGGTTCCTCAGCCTGTGCAATTGCTCCATTGTTGTCACAATAGATCTCTATAGGATCGACTATGCTAGGAACCACCCCAAGCTCAATAATGAACTTGCGGATCCAAACTGCCTCCTTTGCTGCTTCTGATGCAGCAATATACTCGGCCTCTATTGTAAAATCAGCAACTGTGTCCTGCTTCGAACTCTTCCAGCTCACAGCACCACCATTCAAGCAAAACACGAACCCAGACTACGATCTATAATCATCCTGGTCAGTTTGGAAGTTGGCATCACTGTAACCCTTTACAGCTAGCTCGTCTTCACCTCCAAATATCTAGAAATATTCTTTAGTCCTTCTTAAGTACTTAAGAATATTCTTGACTGCTATCCAGTGACATTCACCTGAATCTGACTGGTATCTGCTCGTCATGCTCAAAGCATACGAAACATCAGGATGAGTACATAGTATGGCGTACATGATAGATCCTATGGCTGAAGCATAAGGGATCTTATCCATGCGGTCTCTCTCCTCTCTAGAAAAGGGACTTTGAGTCTTCGAAAGACTCACACCATGTGACATCAACAGAAATCCTTTCTTGGAATTCTGCATCGTAAACCGTAGTAATACCTTGTTAATATATGTACTTTGACTTAGGCCAAGCAATCTCTTAGATCTATCTCTATAGATCTTTATGCCTAGAATACAAGCTGCTTCACCTAAGTCCTTCATTGAGAAATAATTTCTCAGCCAAGTCTTTACAGATTGTAGCAAAGGGATGTCATTCCCAATGAGTAGTATGTCATCCACATACAATACAAGGAAGACAACTGTGTTCCCAACAACCTTCTTGTAGACACAGGGTTCATCTTCATTCTTGATGAAACCAAACTGTTTGATCGCATCATTGAATCAAAGATTCCAGCTTCGAGAAGCTTGCTTTAGTCCATAAATGGACTTATGCAGCTTGCATACTCTGCTAGTATGCAGTGGATCTACAAAATCCTCAGGTTGTATCATGTACACATCCTCGAGCAAGTTTCCATTCAGAAATGCAGTTTTGACATTCATCTGTCAGATCTCATAATCGTGGTATGCTGCAATAGCAAGCATGATCCGAATGGACTTAAACATCGCTACTGGAGAAAAGGTTTCATCATAGTCAATACCATGAATTTGCTTGAAAACTTTAGCTACCAAGCGACCCTTATAGGTAATAAGTCCATCCATGTCAGTCTTTCTCTTAAAGACCCACTTACACCCAATGGGTTTGACACCTTCAGGTGGATCAACCAAAGTTCATATTTGGTTGGTGTACATAGATTCCATCTCGGATCTCATAGCCTCTAGCCATGACTCAGAATCTGGTCTCATCACAACTTCCTGATAGGAGCTAGGCTCATTCTCAACGAGCATAACGTCATCATGGTCAGACAAGAGAAATGAGTATCTCTCAGGCTGATGACGTACCCTATCAGACCTGCGAAGAGGTAGGTCTACTTGAACTGATTGTTGTTCCTCAACTCCTTGTGGAACAATCTCATCATCCACAACAATTTGTGGTTCCAGTTCAACTTCCATCAAGGCTTCAGTGCTATAGTCCATATCTTGAACTTATTCAAGATTGAACGTACTCCCACTAGTTTTTCTAGAAACAAAGTCCCTTTCTAGAAATACCCCATCTTAGCCACAAAAACTGTGTTAACTGGGAATGTAGAAGTAATATCCCTTCGTTTCCTTGGGATATCATATAAAATAGCACTTTTCGAATTTGGGTCCCAGTTTGTCCGAGACTTGACGTCGAACGTAAGCCTCATAACCCCAAATCCTCTTAAAAGACACCTGGGCATCTCTCCCAGTCCATGTAACGCCCGCCCTCCCTGCTACTAAAAGGGACGGGGCTACTTACTTACTTAACTATTCCAGGATACATGCATATTTAAAATTTCTTTCTAGTAACATAAAGCAGCGGAAATGTCATGAAGTTATACTGGAATGTAACATAAATACAATTGGTTCATGTCAAACATAACAAAAATAACATAGCAGGTCTTTATTTGTCTTAGCCGAGCCACTGTCACACACACCTCCTTGCCTCTCCTGCAGCTCCCTTAGGTCATCCATCCCTTGCCTTTATCTGTGGTACAAGGAAGTAAGCTATGAGCACACAGGCTCAGTAAGATCCTTTCCTACTCACAAAAACCGTATCTCAAAGCATAATCATATAAGCATATAATCAATGAAGACATAATCATCTAACCTTATGTAATGTACACATAGTTCCTTATCATATCATATCACTACGAACCATGATTCTAACATATCATAAATAAAAGGATCATGTGATGTGAATCATAAGAAGCATAACATATCATCATGTCATATGAATCATAAACAAAACATCTCATAACCTCATGTCCTATAAGTCATAAGAGTATGGCATAACATCATGTCATATAATTCATAAAAAAAACATATCATATTATGAATGGGTACATTATGCAAAATGTCCTTTTTAAAACATATGACATGTCAAGTGCAGGATGTCTTTAAACATATCTTTTAATACTTAAACATAATATCATCATCATGAGGGTCCGGCTTTGTACCACATACATACATAAATGCGCGCAATCCCTAGGACACGGTAGCTAGCCCCGAACCTACTAGGGATCTAGACCCGTTCATAGTCCGTCGGCCTAGGGGCGTACTAAGGAGCTCATCCCTTTTTACTAGACCCGTTCATAGTCCGTCGGCCTAGGGGCGTACTAAGGAGCCCACCCTTGGTACAAGCCATACAAAGTAAAATACATGTCATGCATATCATATCATCATAACTGTCATATCATATCATCATAGATGTCATGCTCTTGTCTTAATATGAAGAGTGCTCTTAATCCCAACTTAAGGGAAGCAACTCTTTGCCATTTTCTTATCATATCATAAGGCATACATTCTTGGGCACATAGCCATCATATAAAACCATTATCATGCTTGGTTCATAAGCTTAAGTAAATGAGCATGCTACATATTTGAAATCATACATGCTTGGGTGCATAGTCATCATAAGAATCACTTCATGCATAATTCATAAACATACATAAATAGACATGTTACTTGTCTTGTCATAAAGCATGCATACTTAAGCATAAAACATATCATAAGAGTCATCATCATGCATAATTCATGAGCATCCTTAATTAAGTATATAAATCATCATAGGCAACCATAATCATACATGGAAAACACTTACTAGCATCTCCTAATTCATATCCTAGTATGTGAGACACCTAGCAAAGTCATAATTGGGTCTCTAACCCTAGTTTCATATGGTGGCCGAAAGTCACCATGCTTAGTTTTAGGTTACAACAACATATAAGCATGTAAACCTTAAATCAAATTCATATCATAAACTATAAAGAATATCATGAGCATAGGTAGTAGCTTCTAAGCTTCCTAGGCCTTTTAACTTAGTTGTGGCCGGACCTTTAAGAGCATGAAACTAAGTTCTACATAAGCATAAAAATACCAAGCTACCTTCATATCATATCATAAGGGAAGCCCATGAGCTTGCTAAGTTTAAGTTTAAACTTTCTTGAACCCTAGATTATAGTCATGGCCGAAAGTTCATAAAAAAAAAGAAATAACCTCTAAGCAACATACAACATGAATACCTAGCCAATTTCATAACATATCATAAAGAAGTCTATGAGCATACTAAATTAGGTTTTGAGCTTCATGAACCCTAAAAACCTCATCATGGCCGAAACTTCATCAAACAAGAAATAAACTTCTAAGCAACATATAAACATGAATACCTAGCTAATTTCATAACATATCATAAAGAAGTCTATGAGCATACTAAATTAGGTTTTGAGCTTCATGAACCCTAAAACCTCATCATGGCCGAAACTTCATCAAACAAGAAATAAACTTCTAAGCAACATATAAACATGAATACCTAGCCAATTTCATAACATATCATAAAGAAGTCTATGAGCATACTAAATTAGGTTTTGAGCTTCATGAACCCTAAAAACCTCATCATGGCCGAAACTTCATCAAACAAGAAATAAACTTCTAAGCAACATATAAACATGAATACCTAGCTAATTTCATAACATATCATAAAGAAGTCTATGAGCATGCTAAATTAGGTTTTGAGCTTTATGAAACCCTAAAGCTCCATCATGGCCGAAACTTCATAAGACAAGAAATAAATTTCTAAGCAACATATGAACATGAATACCTAGCTAATTTCATAACATATCATAAAGAAGTCTAGGAGCATGTTAAATTAGGTTTTGAGCTTTATGAAACCCTAAAACTCCATCATGGCCGAAACTTCATAAGACAAGAAATAAATTTCTAAGCAACATATGAACATGAATACCTAGCTAATTTCATAACATATTATAAAGAAGTCTAGGAGCATGTTAAATTAGGTTTTGAGCTTTATGAAACCCTAAAACTCCATCATGGCCGAAACTTCATAAGACAAGAAATAAATTTCTAAGCAACATATGAACATGAATACCTAGCTAATTACATAACATATCATAAAGAAGTCTAGGAGCATGTTAAATTAGGTTTTAAGCTTATTAAAGCCCTAGAATATTCATGGATGAAACATATCAAGACGGAGATCAAGCTTAAACAATATCCAACATAAATTTTTTTTAACTAATTTCATATCATAACATAATAAGATCTATGAACATGGGTTCTTCTCCTTTTTATCTTTTTTTTAAGTGTTCTAATTTTTTTTCGATAATATCGTAAGCGACTTGTACCACAGGTGAGGGAATACTTACTTCCTTGTTTTGGTTTACTTAAGGAGAGAATCTTGCTTGTGGAGCCTTCCTAGAGAGGAGTCCTCCTTTGTTTTTGGGTTTCGGCAAGGAGAGGTGAGGAGGAGGCTTGGTCACGGTGAAGGGAAGGAGGGAGGAGGAAGAGGAGAAAATGAATTTTCTTCTTTAATTTCCCCTTTTATTCATCATGAGAGGAGGAAGGGAAAATGCACTTTTCCTTCTCCTTTCTTTTACTTCTCCTTAATGAAAAGAGGAAGCAAGAATCCTCTTTTCTTTTGAGAGGAAGAAGGCTACTCTAACTTCTCCTTCTAAATGAGAGAAGTTCTTTTCTTACTCTTAACTATATTGTAACTTCTCTCTCTAACAATAACTTCTCTTGGTCTATTGGTTAACCCATACATGTATCTAGTAAGAGATCCAAGGTTCAAACCTTGGTCATCTCTTTTTGGTTCTATTTATTTTTGCAAATTTACCCATAAGGCCTATTTTTATCCATGATAAAAGAAATTATCTAAAATCTTGCTAAGTACTCTATGGGTGTTACAGTCCATATCCTATATGGTGTCTTTATCACAGCCTTGGATGGAACACGGTTAAGTGTGAAGGCTGCTGTGTCTAGAGCATATCCCCAAAAGGATATAGGAAGATCTGTGTGGCTTATCATAGATCGTATTATATCTAATAGGGTACGATTCCTCCTTTCGGACACACCATTCCACTGTGGTGTTTAGGAGGAGTGAGTTGGGATAGGATCCCACATTCAACTAGATAGTCACGAAACTCATGGCTAAGGTATTCACCACCTCGATCTGATCGAAGTATTTTAATACACTTGCCTAGCTAGTTTTGTACTTCATTCTTGAATTCTTTGAACTTTTTAAAGGATTATGATTTATGTGTCATCAGATACACATAACCATATCTACTGAAATCATCAGTAAATGTGATGAAGTACCTGTAACCACCTCTGGCATTGAAAGGGCTACATACATCACTATGTATAAGTCCTAACAAGTCAGTCGCTCTTTCGCTGTGTTCACTAAAGGGAGTCTTGGTCATCTTGCCTAGTAGGCATGACTCGCATGTCTCATATGATTCAAAATCAAATGAGTCCAGCAAACCATCTTTATGGAGCTGAGATAAGCGATTCTCATTTATATAACCTAAGCGACAATGCCAGAGATAGGTTTGGTTCATTTCATTTGACTTGAACCTTTTGGTACTTATGTTATAGATGGGGTTCTCTAAGTCTAGAATGTAGAGTCCATTCATCAGAGGTGCACTACAGTAGAACATATCTTTTAAATAAACAGAACAACATTTGTTCTTTATTACAAAAGAAAAGTCTTTCTTGTCCAAACAAGAGACTAAAATGATGTTCTTTATAAGAGCATGCACATAACAATATTCATCTAATTCTAGTACAAGCCCAGAGGGCAGATATAGAAAGTAAGTTCCTACAGCAACAGCAGCAACCCGTGCTCCATTGCCTACTCGTAGGTCTATCTCGCCCTTCGTCAATGCCCTACTATTTCTCAAAACCTGTACATTAGTATAAATTTGAGAAGCACTTCCGGTATCTAATACCCACGATGAAGAAATAGAGAGATTGACTTCTATAACATGTATACCTGAAGTAGAAATCTTATTTCTCTTCTTCTTAAGATCTTACAGGTATCCTTTGCAGTTCCTCTTCCAGTGCCCTGCTTGTCCTTGATATAGTTGACGAAGATGTTCAACCATGTCATAAGCAGTCATCAACTCGTGTTGCTTCTGAAGCTCAGAGTTCATGGTTGCGAGCATGAGGCATGACACATCTAATGCATCATCTTGATGCTTCTTATAAGCATCTCGGTCAGCTCGCGTGGCAGTGGCAGGAGGTGCCTCCGGAATGGGTTGCTCTAGGACATACAGTTTTCTTTCTTGTGTGAGAATGATTCTCAGATTCCTGTACCAGTCCAGGAAATTAGCTCCATTGAGCTTGTCCTTGTCAAGGACAGAACGCAGGGAGAAGGTGTTCGTGTTTGTCGATATGGCAATCTACAACAGAAATAATGCAGAAAGTAAATATCATATTCCTTTAATCATTTAATTAGGCCTTTAACTAAATGATGCTCCCACTGAATTATAGAGCTTTTGTAGAATCAAGTCATGGATACGGTCAAAACACACTACTGGATTCATACCATTTAGCTATAATTCTTGTGGGACAAGATCCACATCATACTACGCCTTGAGTTAGCTTTGGCTAAATTGCCCAAGACTTAGTATGATTGGTAGATAACGAATTATCAATTACATCTCTATGCAACTCTTGTTTATTGGATCAAAAATCTCATTTATATTAAAACTTGAGTTAGCTTTGGCTAAATCGCCCAAGATTTAGTATAAATGTGATTTTTATCCTATCGTCTAACCGTTGGAAAATGCCTATAGTTTTACCCGATCCAATTGAGTTAACTAGTTATGCTCAATCTAATTGAGTTTGTACTCACCCAAGCTTTGATAGGTGGGACCAAGGTTGTCCCTGCGCACCCTACCAAGATAATATGCGTTGCTCTGCTTTGGCAGATTCAACAACAACAAATGATCGAGGTAGTGATGGGTATCAAAACTTGGTAGGCATATCGAGTTGACTTGATTAAGATCTAATCTAATCATGGATTCGTATCTTATACGCATCAAGTCACTAATTATCCTACATTATCATGCATCACATACACAAGCAATGATAAATAACTAATTATTTTGTGATGAGGTCATGGCCCTACTACGATCTTTTCAAGCCAATGAAAAGATCGGATGGTCAACCTAGGGTCAACGACTTCTTCAAGCGCCTCCCTTTGACCGCCATGTGTTGAAATCACCCTCCTCGTAACTCCTTCTTGAGTGGACCTTCCATCGCTTCATTTTGTACATTACAAATGTGAAACTCGAGTTACATTCGAGTCTAAATTCTATTTACAACAAGAATATAAAAGAGAAGGTACGACGCGCAGGTCGCATCTCAATACAACACGCACAACACAAAAATGGCGTGCAGGCCATATTATGAATTACAACATATTTTAACCAATCATATTGGGGTTTTGGGACATGACCATCACAAAATCACACATAATTCTAAATTATATATTTTATATAAATTTCTATAATTTTACTACTAATTTTATCAATTTTATGAGTCACAACTTCCCGGCGGTCCCGTTTAGCGGTTTTCGGGCGTGATCGTGGGACAATGCCCCTTGCGGGGTTAGGGGCAGTGCCCCTTCTCGTGAAATGAATATCGCGAGTGTTCCATCTTGATCTAACAGTGCCTTAAGCTGCTGTCCCAAAACGATTTGGGCGAGACCTTGTCGTTTCGGAAGATTTTTCTCGGTAGTCGAAGCCTACAAGTGTCCAAGCACTTGTTGCTTCGCTTCTACGAGAAAAATACTCAAAAAATCTATAAAAATAGAAAACTTACAGAAACTTATAGATTTGAAATATTTTCTTAAAAATAAAATACAAACTTGTACATGCTTCGCATGTGACTCTGATACCACTGTTGGAACTTTCAAGCCGCAAAAACCTCTTTTTGCATTGCGGAAACCTTGAAGTCTTGCCACGGATCCGTGCAAAGATATATAAAAATAAATCATGTACATGTTTCTGACCTAGATCTACCTTAGATCTACATGAATAAGAAGTGTTACCCTTGTTGCGAAGCCCTTTGCTTATCCCGCTCGTCCAAAAGGTTACCGGATCTCGAGAGTGTCAAGCGTACACTCCTCTATACGTATCCACACGGACAATAGGTGGAGAAGAACCACTTAGAGTGTGCTAGCACTCTTGGGTGGCTCGGCAATGGAGGAGAGGGAGAGAGAGCTAGAAGAGAGGAAGAATAATGATGATTCGTTCATCATAAAAAATAAGAGTAAAAATGGCTTAAGTATTTTCATCTAATGAAAATACTTAATGCTCATTAACTCCATTAATGAGCCTCATTAATGAATCTTAATGAGTATTTAATGAATATTCATTCTTCATTAAATGGCCATTTTGAAACTCCTCTTCTCTTCATAATTTGGATCTAAATTTGAATCTAATATTCAAATTTAATTCATAATTCAATGAATGTCACCATTTATCATTGAATTCAAAATTCAATGAATATCATCATTAAGTCTCACTTGAGTCTAACTCAAGTCTAGCCTCACTTGAGTCTAACTCAAGTCTAACTTAATCAAGTCTTACTCAATTAATCTAATTTGGATTACACTTAATCCAATTTGGTTCATCATATGAACCTAATCCTCTTGGTTCATCATATGAACTTAATCTCCATCTAATTGTCCTTTGTGTGTGACCCTATAGGTTCTTATAACGTTGGCAATGCTCCTAAACCCATTTAGAAACATAAGTAATGAGCGGTATCTAGCAACACATCATTACTACCCAAGTTACAAGAATGTTGAGATCCAACATCACCATTGTGACTACTAATTGTGACTCTCACAATATATGACAATTGTTGGAACCCCAAGGTTGTTTTGGTGTGATCAACAAGTTGAGTTAGGTCCTGCGTTGTTTCTAAACCTTGTGTCTAAGTGTGCAGGAGCTTAGGAGCACAGGTACTCGAGCGGAAGACGCAGCCAGCGAGAAGGACGGCACGCTGTGCGTCCGAGGGAAGAGGTGCTGTGGAAGAGTACACCGGCGGACAAGAAGGAAGTGCGCGCGGTGGTTCCGAGGTACGAAAGCCGGAGCGGAAGATTGCTCGGGGAGCAAGAGACGCAGCTAGCGCGAAGGTCGGCACGGGGTGCGACCGAGGGACGAAGTCTGCGGATGAGTACCCTGGTGGACGAGAAGGAACACGCGGTAATTTCGAGGGACGAGAAGCCGGAGGGAAGCACGCTCGAGAAGACCGGAAGATGGGTTCGGGTGAGCCCTATTCCGGAAGGCCGAGATCACCCAAGCTAGCGGAGCCGGAGCGAACAGACCCGGACCAAGACGAGCCGAACTGAGACGAGTTGAACCGGAGTCGAAAAGTCAACTTATGTTGACCTTAGGGCTCCGGGCGCCCGGAACCGACCGGGGCACCCGGAACCCTTCCGGGCGCCCGGAATCGACTTTTCAACAGGATCGAGTTTTGACTCGATCCGACCATTGGGGGATAAAATTTATCCCCCCCAAGGGTGCCCGGAACCCTTCCAGGCGCCCCGACCAAGGCTATAAATATAGCCTTGGTCCAGAAGCTTTTCATTAACTGAGAACTCAAGCATTCTTTCTACACTTGTACGCTTTTCTGTTTTAAGCTTCTGTTGTGCGCTTCATTGCTGTAAAAAGGCTTCTCCGCCTGAAGGAGATACTAGTGCTACGCTTTCTTGGATTAACAACCTTCCCGGTTGTAACCAAGTAAATCTCGGTGTGCCTTTTACTCTTCTGCTTTTAGTTATTTCTCTTATTTTATGCAAGTGTCAGTTTAAGAGTTCGAGAAGGGTTGGTTTGTGTTTTGATTTCTGCAGGGCTATTCAACCCCCCTTCTAGCCGGCCCAACGGTCCTACAAGTGGTATCAGAGCCGAGACGCTTCAGGAGGACTAACCGCCGAACGAAGCAACGCGATGGCCGGACCAAGCATCCACCCGCCGAAATATGAAGGGGACTTCGCTACCTTGAAAAAACTGATGCAGGTATTTCTTACTACAGATATTGAATTATTTTTAACAATGAAATTTGGCTTTGAAGCTCCAGAGGACAAAGAAATAGATAAATGGACAAAAAAAGGAGCAGGCCGACTTCGTGGCAAACGGCAAAGCAGAGTACCATCTGCTAAGTGTCCTTCATCCTCAAGAAGTCAACAGGATCGGTAAATATAACTTCGCAAAGGAACTTTGGGAGAAGTTCCTCGAGCTGCATGAAGGTACGTCCGAAGCCAAGCTCGCTAGACGAGATCTGCTTCGCAATCAGCTCACCAGCCTGCGACTTGGGGAAGACGAGACAGTCGTACATCTACACTCCAGAATAAAAGAAATCATCACCGAACTCACGAATCTCGGAGAAGAGGTAAGTAACCGAGATTCGCTCAGGTACGCTTTAAATTCCTTCCCTAGAAATTCAAAATGGGCATCACTAGTAGATGCATTTTACATTTCTAAAGATTTAGAAAAGACTTCATTAGAAGAATTCTTTTCAACATTTGAAGTGCATGAGTCAAGATGTGCAGGAATAAAGGAGCCTAAAAATAACGTCGCCCTCAAAGCCTCGAGAGACGAACCAGAATCTGAATCCTCTCTCGACAACGAGGAAATGGTAATGATGGTAAGAAGATTCAAGAAACTTTGTAAATCCAGATCTACTAACCATCCACAGGGAAAGAAGAGAAGAACGATCTGCTGCTACCACTGCGACGAAGAAGGGCATGTCAAGGACAACTGCCCCAAGCTGAAGAACAAGGACAAGGAGAAGGGTAAGAAGCCTATCCAGAAGCGAAAAGCCCTAAAGGCGACGTGGGACGATACGTCGTCGGAGTCGGAAGTTGAGGCATTCTCTGGACTTGCTCTAATGGCAAGTCATCAAGACGAAGACTGCGAGTCGACCTCTTCCGAAATGAGCATCGAGAGCATCGATGAAGGGGGAGCTTCGTCAGAAGAAAGCAGCAGTTCAGGGGGAGATACGGACAACGAACTCGACAAGGTAAGTCAGGTACGTTCTCTTCCTCTGGATAAACTTTATAAATTTGTTAAGTTATTAACTAAAGACTGCTGTAAATTAGAAAGAGAAATAAAAAATTTAAAAATAATTTTAGCTAAATTCTGCCCTCTAGAAGAATTAGATAAATCAAATTTGGAAAATGAAAAATTGAAACTTGAAAATAATGATTTGAAAATTCAAGTAGATAATTTGAAAAATTATGCTTGTTCATCTAATTCTAGAAAAATAAAAAATTTAAATTGGTATTATAGATATCACCCGGGACAAATTAAGAATATCTCTAGAAAATATGTCCCTAAGAAATTTTTAATTAATCCAGTAGGCTGGAACCTTTATTGGGTTCCTAAATCTTGCTTAATCTAAATTTTATAATTAAAATTAGCACTTTTCAGTGAGAAAATTAAACAAAGAATTTCTTTATGAGGTTTTGTCAAGGAAGTGGTTGTTGCTCCAATAACCAAGAAGGTCTAGTGCCTCGCCATGACCTGGAAGCCAAAATATTGAAATAAATGTTTAATTAACTTACTAATAAAGCATTAATACAAGAATTAATTAGTTCTTTAAAAAGGGTTATTCAAAACATTTTATTTCAATTTAGAAATTTACTTAGAATTTTTTTACTTAGTCATTTGTTTTTTTTTTTTTTAAATGTGCTTAAAAATTCTCAAAAATCATTCCTTCTTAAGTTAAAAGATTTTCTGAAATTATAAATTTATGCTCAAATTACTTAGAAATTTTTTAAGTTAGAAATATTTTTCAAAATAATTCTTGCAAAAACTTAAAATTATTTTCATTAATTTATTTTAAATATTTTTTCTTTAATCCTTAGATTGTTTTTCTTGGAGCCCCATTTTTTGTGATCAAAGGGGGAGAAGGGAAAGTATAAGTCTAGGGGGAGGTAGATAGATTTTTTTTTTCTATCTTTTTGTACTTAAATTGCAACTTAAGTTAAGTTACTTAATTTTATTTAAAGTCTATTTTACCCTATCTTAACTTGGGTTGATCACACCAAAAAGGGGGAGATTGTTGGAACCCCAAGGTTGTTTTGGTGTGATCAACAAGTTGAGTTAGGTCCTGCGTTGTTTCTAAACCTTGTGTCTAAGTGTGCAGGAGCTTAGGAGCACAGGTACTCGAGCGGAAGACGCAGCCAGCGAGAAGGATGGCACGCTGTGCGTCCGAGGGACGAGGTGCTGCGGAAGAGTACACCGGCGGACGAGAAGGAAGTGCGCGCGGTGGTTCCGAGGTACGAAAGCCGGAGCGGAAGATTGCTCGGGGAGCAAGAGACGCAGCTAGCGCGAAGGTCGGCACGGGGTGCGACCGAGGGACGAAGTCTACGGATTAGTACCCTGGTGGACGAGAAGGAACACGCGGCAATTCTGAGGGACGAGAAGCCGGAGGGAAGCACGCTCGAGAAGACCGGAAGATGGGTTCGGGTGAGCCCTATTCCGGATGGCAGAGATCACCCAAGCAAATGGAGCCGGAGCGAACAGACCCGGACCGAGATGAGCTGGATCGAGACGAGTTGAACCGGAGTCGAAAAGTCAACTTATGTTGACCTTAGGGCTCCGGGCGCCCGGAACCATTCCGGGCGCCCGGAACCGACCGGGGTGCCCGGAACCCTTCCGGGCGCCCAGAATCGGCTTTTCAACAGGATCGAGTTTTGACTCGATCCGACCATTGGGGGATAAAATTTATCCCCCCCAGGGTGCCCGGAACCCTTCCAGGCGCCCCGACCAAGGCTATAAATATAGCCTTGGTCCAGAAGCTTTTCATTAACTGAGAACTCAAGCATTCTTTCTACACTTGTACGCTTTTCTGTTTTAAGCTTCTGTTGTGCGCTTCATTGCTGTAAAAGGGCTTCTCCGCCTGAAGGAGATACTAGTGCTACGCTTTCTTGGATTAACAACCTTCCCGGTTGTAACCAAGTAAATCTCGGTGTGCCTTTTACTCTTCTTCTTTTAGTTATTTCTCTTATTTTATGCAAGTGTCAGTTTAAGAGTTCGAGAAGGGTTGGTTTGTGTTTTGATTTCTGCAGGGCTATTCAACCCCCCTTCTAGCCGGCCCAACGGTCCTACAACAATGTCCTTCTATCCTTGACATCTAGATTGATCAATTGAGGCATAAACCATGGCATCCTCTAATCAATCTATGTCTTGAACCCCAAGTAGACTCACTCTAATCAAATGAGCTCAATATCTCATATTGACTTATTTGGACATGGTCATGCACTTAGTGGTCTCACTCTATCAAGAATCATGATGTCACTCCCGTCATATAGGAGGGATAGATCCCATCTACATCATTCACATCCCTCCGCATAATTTGTTACATACCCAGTAATCGCCTTTATAGTCCACCCAGTTATGGGTGACGTTTGACGAAGCCAAAGTATGCAACTCCTTATGTAGGGAACTATGGTGACTTCAGGTCCAAGGACTGATAGTCATACTAATAGTCACATGAGAAAGTATATGACACTCATATAACGATCCATGATACTTTCTCATGGTGGGTCATTCAGTATACATTCTCCAATGCATACCCATGTGTCAACTTAATATCTCTATATCTATGACTTGTGAGATCAAGTCATCGAGTTGACCTACATGCTAGTCTCATCGCATTAATATTGTCCTTGAATGTTAATAATTGACTAGGAATGATTAAGAGTAGTGTTCTCTATATCATCTCACTATCAATTCGACCAATTGATTGATATAGATAAGAACCTTCTACTCAAGGACACTATTATACTTAGTTATTTGGCACCAATACAAGTAAGTATAATAACCATAAAGAAATAACTTTATTAATATATAGGAATATGATACATCGAGTTCATACAACAATCATCATATGATTGGCTCTAGGGCTCTAACTAACACAACACTTGTCTCCAAGAAGCTTAAAGAATCGACGACAATAGTGGAGAAGAATTAGTGAAGAGTTGTTGGGTTTGAACCTCATTGTCGCCTTTATACTCTGTACTTTTAGGATTCTCAATCGATTAGGTCTGCTCCCAATTGATTTCCATATCAGATCTAGACAATCCCAGCCATTCAAAGCTTATAACTTACGTAATGGTCATCTCCCAATCAATCCACTGATCGATTAGGGGTAGCTAGATCGCTCAGCTGATCGATCTAGAATTCTTCTGTGCTATAACAGAAGACCTCGAAATTGATTGACCATTTGATTCTGGCTGCCTCACGTCATCATGAGGAAACCTTCCCTAATCAATTGACCTACCGATTGGAGTAGTCCAATCAATCGGTTGATCAATTGGGGAGCACACTATACTCTCGTGATCCCCCAATCAATCAACTGATCGATTGGGTTGCCTTTGCTCGTAGCACTTTCCCAATTGATCACTTGATCGATTGGGCTCTGGTTCAATCGATCATCTGATCAATTGACCAACCCTATAAGTCAAGTCTAGGGTTTCAATCCCAACATCCGGTCAACTATGACCTGTTGAGACTTTGTCATGCCTAGCATCAGATTAACCTTGACTTGTTGGGACTTCGTCACCAAGTATTCGGTCAATCCTTTGATCCACTTGGACTTTCCTTCTCGTTCAAGTGTCTGATCAATCCTTTAACCCACTTGAACTTTCCTCCTCTGGCCAAGTGTTCGATCAATCCTTTGATCCACTTAGACTTTTCTCCCCGTACCAAGTGTCGGGTCAACCTTTACTCACTTGAATTTTCAAACACCAGGTGTCTGGTCAACCTAGACCCACCTAGATTTCCATATGTTTGGCTTCACTTACTGGGCTTTTTCACCACCTGGCTTAACTTATCAGAATTTTCCTTTGCCTAGCTTCACTTACTAGGACTTTTCTATTGGAGCAATCTAGTGACCCTAGGTTTTGATGTTTGGGCAAAGGTTTAAGTTATATTTATTATTGTATTTGATATGCATTGTGAGTGTGCAGGATACAGGTACAACAAGGAAAGTCCAAGTGTGATCTTGGCAAAGAAGGAAAGTCCAAGTGCGATCTTGCAAAGGAGGAAAGTCCAAGGATGAGTTTTGGCGGTGTAAGTCCAAGCATGTAGTCTTGGCAATGCAAGTCCAAATGTGACTTGGCAATGGATGAAGTATCGAAGGTTCGACCTCTTGGAAAAGGAAGACCCGACAACAATGGCAAGGCTGATGGAAGCTCCAGAAGGTAAGACGTGAAGGATGGGGAGGCATCCGAGGGACACAAGGCTGATGGAGGAGGCTAGAAGACTAGGTCTAGGTTGGTCGGGCGAGGATGAGTGCTGAGTGAATGTACTCGGGGGTTATATCCTAGGATTAGGATTTTACTGTAGTGTTATTGTAGCAGTACTGTAGTAGTTGACTGGTGTTTTCATCAGTCGATTGGTAGCCGACCATTGGCTTATAACGGTCGAATTTCACTTAGGATCAGTCGACTGGTGGTTGTACCAGTTGATTGGTGGTAGGGAAAATAGTAAGTGTTTTCCTCCCAAGCTCTATTTAATATAGCTCGGGGTGCTTGGCCAAGGTTGACAAAATTAGTGGTGGTTAACCCTAATTAGAGTCTCCAAGTGCCCAAGTGATCTAGCGTGCATGTACGAGGTTGTGGCGAGGTTTCTCCACCCACAAGGAGCTACGCGAGCTAGCCGAAAGTTCTCCAGGGAATCATCCACCGACGGATCGGGATCATCCACCTTATGGATAGCCGTGGAGTAGGAACTTTATCTCCGAACCATGTTAAATCAACGTGTTAGGTTTGCTTTCTATTGTTAGTATTTGTTTTGGTATTCCGCTGTGCATACTAACCATTGTAGGAAGCGATGTTTTGGGTGAGACATTATTCACCCCCCCCTCTAGTAGACGTCAAGGTCTCAACAAGTGGTATCAGAGCGGGTCGCTCTTCTACGGACTAATCGCCAAGGGAGCAAAGCGCTAGAGGAAGATGGAGTCCGAAGGCCCTCTAGGATGGGATATTCGAATCCCACCTCCATATGATCGAGATGATTTCAAGTATTGGAGGAAGCGGTTGGAGACTTGGTTCCAAATGGATTGGAGCCAATTGATTGTGTTGGAGGAATCGTTTAAAGCTCCAACGAACAAGATGGGAAAGCGCCTCCAGCCTCGGTATTGGACCAAGGAGTAAAGGGAGCAATCGGAGGTGGACAAGGAGGTAACTAGAATTTTGATTAATTTATTACCTCTTAATTTGGTATTGAATGTAGGTGAATACAAGAACGCAAGTGACCTTTGGAAAAAGGTAATTACGCTTCATGAGGATCCTACAAAACTCCAAGTAGTGGAGGTGTAACGCCCCGGCCCGAGTGGGCCCCACCCGGACCGAACCAGGAACGACACCATAATTACCTATCGGTTTGATGACTAGCTCCACAGACCACCGGAAGTCCTTTCAGCGTGCTTTGTCCTCACTCGCACGCACCCTGGAAAACTTCCCAGGAGGTCACTCATCCTCAGATTTCTCCAAGCCAAGCACGCTTAACTTTGGAGTTCTTAAGTTTGGGCTTCCGAAAAGGAAGGTGCACCTTGGTGATATGGATAGTACCATCTAACCTTTTAAGTCATATTTAACCAGAATCTCAGAACCGGGGTATTACAATCACCCCCACTTAAAGACACAACGTCCTCGTTGTGTAACCACAAATCACACCACAAACAAATCCCAGAATCTCCCTCGCTAGGTGGTGCCCTGGGTGCTCCTACCACAGGCGCACTCACGGTCGCAAGGCCGCTCTGATACCATCTGTAACGCCCCGGCCCGAGTGGGCCCCACCCGGACCGAACCAGGAACGACACCATAATTACCTATCGGTTTGATGACTAGCTCCACAGACCACCGGAAGTCCTTTCAGCGTGCTTTGTCCTCACTCGCACGCACCCTGGAAAACTTCCCAGGAGGTCACTCATCCTCAGATTTCTCCAAGCCAAGCACGCTTAACTTTGGAGTTCTTAAGTTTGGGCTTCCGAAAAGGAAGGTGCACCTTGGTGATATTGATAGTACCATCTAACCTTTTAAGTCATATTTAACCAGAATCTCAGAACCGGGGTATTACAATCAATGTAAAATACGGTACCCAAATAGTATTTAAATAATAAGGTTATTGGACAAATAATCTTATAGGATTTTTCAAGAATTTTTAGGAATTTTCTGGGGTTTAATCGGAGCTCGTATGACGTATTTTAAGGGGATCAATTATTGGGCTACGGGAAAGCCTCTTTAGGGTCCCAATTAAGTGGGAGTTGATTGAGGAATAAACTTAGGTTTTGATTTATCTAAACCTAAGTTTAAATTTAAAAACCCCACCCATTCCTAACCCGTGCCCTAAAGCCTTCCCTCATCGCCGACACCATCGCCGCCTCTCTTCCTCTGGCGATTCTCCCTGCCCGATCGCCAGCCGCTTGCGAGTTCATTGCCGATGGAGGTCTTCTCCTCCACCGTTCCTCATCTCTGCCACTCGACCTTCCTCTTCTCCTTCGTCCCTCTTGCTGTGAACGCCTCTTCATCTTGTCTTCGTCGCCAACAAAAGGAGCAGCCGCCGACACCTCTCGATACCGAAGCAGCCTCCGGTCTCCCCCACGCCTGATTGGAGATCCTCGATGGCATCCTTCGTTGAAACGCAGCTCCTCGCAAAGGATTCTCGGCCGGGAGGGGAGAGGCGGGCACCGGAGACGCTGAGGGTTCCGGCATCAAGATATGTGAGGTGAGAATGGCTCAGATTAGGGTTTCCTTTAGCTAGGGAGGCTGTGATGTGAAGCCCGGCTGCAAGCATATGTTGATTTAAGAATTGTTCTGGCAGTGATCCTTGGTAGCAGCCTCGGTCGCAAATTTCCAGTTATTGTGCTTCATCCGGAGACAAGAAGGTAAGGACTCTACAGCTCTAATGGTAGATCTGTGGCTTTAGGTTTTGGACATGATTCGTATTATGTTGAATTGTGTGATGGCAATGGATGTAGGCTCTGTAGGAGCTCTATTGGTCGTTCTTGGCAGCAGGTATCACTAGGGGATCTGTTGAATCTTGTTGTTGCTATCTACACTGGCGTTGGCCACCTGTTGCAAGGAATTGTTGCCGGGCAGTGAACCATTGGAGAATGGGTTGTTGACATGGAACTAAGGTAAGGTTAAGAGTTGATCTTGTATTTTATTATAGGGTAATGGATAGATTTATGTGATTTGGTTGTTAGGTTAGTAGGAGATGGAAATGCAGTGGGTTGCTCGGATCGCATGCTAACAATGGAGTGTAATGAAATTGGGTAAGTTGTGCTATAAATTGATTACATTATGTAATGAATTAGATTAAAGAATTAATTGGGATGTGAATTCGACTAGGAAATGATTGAGTTGATTGAGGATTGTTGGAGTTTGTGGTTATTTGAATTGAAGTAAAAGATTGTGGATTTAGTTAAACCTAATTGAATTAAGGGATTAGGTTAATTGTTTCTATTAGGGTTTTCCTAATTAGATTGGGGAGTTTATTTAGCTATTTGCTACCTATGTAATTAGCTAAATATATATTGTGATCGCAGGACTTTATTCGAGGCGAGCGTCTCGACGTGGGATTGATTTATTTTATCATGATCGACAGATTAAAGGCGGGTACTTCTTGCTTCACCTCTTTAGTATTTTGATCCTAGTGCATGAGCTTTATGTTCAGATAGTTGCTGTATCTATCTTGACTCCACTCTTACTTTTCCTGCGTTTGATACTTCCACTCAATCTTTGAGCTACTCGTTTCTGTATCTATACAGTCTCTCGTTGCTATCCATGATATTTAGCAGATACTATAGTACTAGGTATTGGATACCAGATACCAGACATTAGATAGTAGGTATTAGATATATGGACACCTGATACCATGTTTACCTGCTTTGATTACTGTTTATTTATGTTTCGTATTGAGCATGCGGATTCATGTAGCATACCTGATTTCCTGTTATATATATATGATGACTGTTGCATTATTCGCATCATGTCATTGCATGCATAGCCGACGACTTTGGCTCCCTTGTGGTTGAGACGGTCGTTGGCCTGGGCCGCACGCTCGGCCACTCATGGGTAGTGGTAGCTTGGAGCGTGCCGCTTGTCCTGTCATGCCCCCCACTCGCACACTCATGGGTAGTGTTTGCTGGAGTCGCGGGCAGCAGGGACCCCGTCGCAGACGTAGCTATTCAGCTACTATGCAACTGTCCCCTCGGCCACTCGAGAGTAGTGGTAGCTGGAGTGGTGTACAGTCTGTCATTGTCCCGGCCTCTCGTCCATACTGGGGTCATGGACTTGAGGGGTGGGCGGGAGTGACCATCCGTGCATACGCTGTTATTATTATACCTGCTGATACTGTTGTTTACTTATGCTGTTGTTGTTTATCTATGCTGCTGTTGCTAGATTATGCTGTTGTTGTTTATTTATGCTGTTATGGTTACATAGGTTGAGATTTATACCCATGATATGTGTTTAGACACTGGCTTACTTACCATTGACCTGTTTATACTTCACATGATACCATGTAGTTATGAGCAGTACTGTAGTAGGACTTTGCTACATCTACCTTCCCTTACTAGCCTAGGATATGGTTTCAGGTATGGACATTTATTATGATATCACTGTAGTATCTGCTATTACCATACGAGACTGTATACCTTTGCATCTCTAGTTTGATTTACTATTACCCATGCACTATCTGTCTATTACCCGCTGAGTCTTTATACTCACCACCCCGCATATTGGTAATTTCACCAGGTAGCAGGTAAAAGATTTATGGAGTCGCCTGGAGAGCCTGTCCGCCAGTTCCACGTCACATTCGAGGACGACCTTACGTTTTCGGTATTGCTTACGTTATTTGTATTTTGGATTTTGTACTTGTTTATGTATTTGTATTCTCTTGTATTTGGTTTGATATTATTGTGTCAAGCCGAGCCGGCTCGCAGTCAGTTGATTTGTGTTTTGTGATCGTTGTTTGTGATTTCCGCTGTGTTGATTTTAGTATAGCCGTGTGGGCTGATTCATATATTTATATAACTGCGTGGTTGTGTTTATTTCTGTCCCAGCCGAGTGGGCTGATTATATAACTGCGTGGTTGTGTAGATATATTCCAGTCGTATGTGGCTGATGTATATTGTATGTATGTATGCCTCAGATTGTCACCCGTACAGGGGAGATGCTGTCGAAATTTTTCGGTACGGTCTCCTCTGGGGGCGTGACAGGAGGAGCCCAAGGAGAAGGGCTTATTGGTTCAAAAGGAGAAGGACCAATCGGTTGTTGACACGTGCACAAGATCCAAGGAGGAGAAGGAGGATGAGGAGGTATCATCTACATATTCAAGGGAGGAAGAAGTGGAACCGTCCACATCATCAAGTGAAGAGGAAGAAGAGAAATCTAAGGAAAAGGAGATCTTTAAAGCTCAACCCTCCACCTCAACTACCAAGAAGAGCACAAAGGACCACATCAAATGCTTTGAGTGTAGTAAGATGGGGCACTACAAGAGTAGGTGTCATTCGGTCAAGAAGGTAAAGGAGGTAAACTCTAAACTCACTAAAGTTAATTTAGAAACTAATGTGAGTTGTAGGAAGAAAAAGAAGGAGAAGAAGCACATTAAGTGCTTTACATATGGTGAGTGGGGTCACTACCACACAAAGTGCCCAAGGAGAGCACTCTTTACATATGGTGAGTGGGGTCACTACTACACAAAGTGCCCAAGGAGAGGAGAGCTCAAGAAATTGGTGCACTTGAAGAAATGGAAAAAGAAGAGGAGCTCTAGTCAAGGAGGAGTGTTACGCTCCGCAAGTATACGGAAATGTCGCAAGTAATATAAAAGATTATCGTATCCACAGGGACTGGAATAAGCACTAGAAATGCCTCAATGCGAATTAGCTAAACAACTATCCAATTGTTTCAAATGCAAAGTGAAGGTAAACAAATCTAATATTAAAGATCAACAAACAAGAGTTTAGTGTTTTGGGTTATGATAAGGGGAGATTCTAGGAGTTTCGGTTTCTTTGTAAGATTTCTTGAATGTAAATGGTTCACCAATTCTTATCCCTCAATTGCCAAACACTTGTAGAAAGTTGCCGGTTCTCTCTTGCAATAGATAACCGGCTAAGGACTGAGAAATGTATCTAAATATGATCAATTAGACGTGAACCTACGTTGTCCTTACACAGAAGCGCACCTATTACTATGCCTTCCTCGGATATCAACATAGAAGCCCACAACTTATTAATCTATCAAGATACAAGAAACTAATCACAAGATCCATCCTACTCTCTTGAATATTCCTATTTCCTCTTCAAGATTATCTCTCAAACGTCCTTACACGGGCTTGCACCTGTCACGTGGATCCCTCGGATGATCGAGTGAGAGTTTATCTTTACTAAGTCCACAAGAAATCCAACCAATCAATCAAGAATGAGAATTAAGCACAAATCACCTTTAATCATTCAAGATCTAATTGATACAAGCAAGACAATGTCATTGAAACAAGAAATTAGCAAATCCATAAGAGATTACATCAATCCATCATACAAATACTCCCTTAATCCTAGAATACAAGATCTACTCCATGAATCGAGGAAGAATACCCGAAGAAATAAAGATTACAAGCATTTCTTAAATCCCCAATCCAAGAAACCAAGAAAAGGGGGAAAGAGAAAACTTATCTATGAAGAAGCCTCGTCTTCGGATCCAATCCTCGCTCCGGAGTCGAAATCGTCAAGAACTCCCCTCGAATCGCCCAGAAATCCTCCCATTCTACCACCAAATCTTGCCTTCTCCCAAAGGGGAAGAGATCCTTTTTCAATTCATGAAGGAGGGTTTAAATAGAGGAGGAAATCGGGCGCCACACGGCCCCATGACACGGCTGTGTGAGATTCACACGGCCATGTCCAGTTCCTGCACGGCCGTGTGACTCACACGGCCAGGACTCTTCTGTTCTCTGGAAATGCTACACGGCCGTGTGGTGCACACGGCCACCACCTGCTTGGCCTCTGGAAACCTCACACGACCGTGTAGATCTACACGGCCATGTAAGGCATCTGCTCTAATTTCTTCAAATCAAGACACAGCCGTGTGAGATTCACACAGCCATGTCCTCTTCCCTTCCTGTTAAAACTACACGGCCGTGTGTGATACACGGCCTGATGCTCTCTCCCTTCAATTCCTTCCAAGCTTGGCCGAGGACGCATAATCTTCACCAATTTCGACTCCTGTGTACAGAAAATGCACAAAAAGCAGATCTCTGAACCAAAAGAGTAAATATGCTAAAAGGAAAGCTGGAAGTATAAAAATGCATAGATCAAGCATGCTCAAAGTATGTAAATGTGCGTAAAAACATGCATAAAAGAGTATATAATCTACGCACATCAAGGAGCTTCAAAGGTAAAAGGGAAGGTAATCCCTATTTTAAAGTTTAATCCAAGCTCTAATTCTTATATGCTTGTTAGAAATAATGTAAATTATTTACCCAAGCATAATCATGAATTTAGGTACAATGATAGTAATAGGGTTAATGTAGGTGATAACCTTAAGAGACCTATTCATGCTAAATCTAGTAAGGGTAGACCTAATAAGACCCAAACCACTTTGCTTAAGGGAAGGAAAGTGGATGAAAACCTAAGAATAAATCCTAAGAAGGGGAGACATATACCTAGGAAGGTGGGTAGTTCCAGGGATGTCCAAGGTGGACATGTTGATTCAAGGGTTAGAACCCTAGAATTAGAAAATCAAGTCTTGAAGGTAAGATTTGAAGAAATGGAGAAAGTCCTAGGTAGATTCATTGTTGGATCTCAAGGACTTGATAATGTTATGGGTTGCCTAAGACCTAAAAGTGATAGATTGGGTTTGAGATATCAATCTAGTCTCTCCAAGGCCAAGAAGAAATCATATGCTAGGGTGGCAAATGATAATAGCAAGGGAGAGTCATCCAAGGCCAATAATAAGGAATATGCTAGGGTAGCATATAATTATGGAAAGGATAAGGTGTCTAAGATTAAGTACAAGAAGAAATTAACCAAATACAAGATGTCTAAGGTTAAGAAAGTCAAGTTTATAGGCCAAGTGTGACCTATGGTGCACCATGTGGGTATAGCCATAGTGAATGAGTCACCAAAGGAGGTGACTAAGGTTAAGATTCCTAAGGTTAGGAAGAGTCTTTGGGACCCATGGTAGATGGGTTATCAAATGTGCCAAGTGGTTAGGAGACGGATTTGAGTCTCTGACCTAGTGGGTTGGCACAGTTAGGATGGTATCATATAAACCCATATGAAAATATGACATTGGGCTCATATTGCATGAAAATTAGTTTTTGATGTATAGATACCATATAAACCCATGCTAGGGAAGTATTGTGGTCTAGTATGGGTTGATACATCAAGAGAAAGTTAAAACTAGGACTTTAGGTCAAGGTTCAATGGAACCATTTAGCTAGTTTTAAATTTTATGTCAATCTTGGGATTTGTGATAAGTATATTTTTATATATATTTTTTCCAATTATACATGGATAAAATAGATCTCTCCATAAAATTTGATATTTTTTAGAGGTCTGTGGAATTTCTGGTGTATTTTTGAAGTTGAGTAAGAAAGGTTGATTTTTGCAGAAATAGAGTACCAGTCGACTGGTCAAGTTACCAATCGACTGGTACAGTTACCAGTCGACTGGTAATAGTAATTTTGAGCACAAAATGTCTCTATAAGCTCATTTTGATGATGTCAGTTGACTGATACGGTCTGAAAATATTTTTTAGCATTAGAAAATGACTAAAAGAGTGGTGAACATATATGTAATCTTATGGGGGATTAATACATGATTTTTATGGTCATTAGAGGTCAAAGAGTCCAATAATTGGGATATTGTTGGAGCTCTTTTTGATGTATAACAAAGGGGGAGAAGTTTAGATTTAAGTGAGAAACATACATATCTTTACAAGAAATCCTAACTCAAGGGGGAGCTTTGGTGAAAGGGGAGCGATTGCTCATTTATTTACAAAGGGGGAGAAGTTTGCCTTTTGCAGAGGAGCTTAGGTGAAGGGGGAGCCTAGGATTAGGTTCTATGATTTATGCATGTGTAGATTGCATGTTTATTTGCATTATTATTGATATATTGTTTCCCTAACTTAAACGGGCTGTCAAACATTAAAAAAGGGGAGATTGTTGGAGCAATCTAGTGACCCTAGATTTTGATGTTTGGCCAAAGGTTTAAGTTAGGTTTATTATTTTATTTGATATGCATTGTGAGTGTGTAGGATACAGGTACAACAAGGAAAGTTCAAGTGTGATCTTGGCAAAGGAAAGTCCAAGGATGAGTTTTGGCAGTGTAAGTCCAAACATGTAGTCTTAGCAACATAAGTTCAAGTGTGACTTGGCAATGGATGAAGTCCCGGAGGCGTGACCTCTTGGCAAAGGAAGACCCGACAATAATGGCAAGGCTGATGGAAGCTCCAGAAGGCAAGACGTGAAGGATGGGGAGGCATCCGAGGGATGCAAGGCTGATGGAGGAGGTTAGAAGGCTAGGTCTAGGTTGGTCGGGCGAGGATGAGTGCTCAGTGAATGTACTCAGGGGGTACATTCTAGGATTAGAATTTTACTATAGCGCTACTGTAGCAGCACTGTAGCATTACTGTAGCAATACTGTAGCAGTCGACTGGTGTTTTCATCAGTCGATTGGTAGCCGACTGTTGGCTTGTAACGGTCGAATTTCACTTAGGACCAGTTGACTGGTGGTTGTACCAGTTGACTAGTGGTAGGGAAAACAGTAGGTGTTTTCCTCCCGAGCTCTATTTAATAGAGCTCGGGGTGCTTGGCCAAGGTTGACAAAATTAGTGGTGGTTAACCCTAATTAGAGTTTCCAAGTGCCCAAGTGATCTAGCATGCTTGTACGAGGTTGTGGTGAGGTTTCTCCACCCACAAGGAGCTACGCGAGCTAGCCAAAAGTTCTCCAGAGAATCATCCACCGATGGATCGGGATCGTCCACCTTATGGGCAGTCGTGGAGTATGAGCTTTAACTCTGAACCACGTTAAATCAACGTGTTAGGTTTACTTTCTATTGTTAGTATTTGTTTTTTTATTCCGCTGTGTGTACTAACCATTGTAGGAAGCGACATTTTGGGTGAGATACTATTCACCCCCTTCTAGCTGACGTCAAGGTCCCATCATTTTCAACTATCTGGCTTCACTCACCAGGACTTTCCCACTATCTAGCTTCACTCACTAGGCTTTCTAACTGTCTACCTTCACTCACCAGGATTTTCCCACTTCCTAGTTTCACTCACTAAGGCTTTCTAACTATCTAACTTTACTTACAAGGACTTTCTATACCAAGTATTCGATCAACACTAACTCACTTGAATTTTCTTTTTCTTCTAACCTTCCCATTGGTCTTGTCCTTGCCTAATCTCCAATTAGGACTTTCCAGTTAAGTATCCGATTAACCTTGACCTACTTAACTCTTTTAGTCAACCTTTGGCCATCAATATCCTATATGGACAATTGCGCTTACAATCTCCATACATTATCAAACATTAAAACTCAAATATTAAGACTCAAGTTTGAGCCAACTCAAGCTTAGTCAACCTGGTCAACCTTGACCCAGGAAAAATAGCACCAACAATCTCTCATGTTTTGATGTTTGACAATACGTTTAAGTTAGACTCACACTAACCTCAACTTCTTTTCCATGCCAAAGCATGAATGAGGATTTCCTTTATTCTCCCCCTTTCCAAGAGGGTAATCTTCCTCTTTGGGTAATGAAGGTTTCCTAACTTAAACCCTACATTCTTCCCCTTTGACATACATCAAAAACTCTCCCCTTGAAGAGTTATTCATATATTGTTCACAACCTCACTTGTTGTTCACAACATCACAATAAAGATCTCATACCCTTTATTGTTCCCAAATGCTAATCCTAGAGCATACACTCATCATCAATGCTCATCCTAGAGCATTCACAACAATGAAGGTTTCCCACCTTATATTGTTTCATTGTTTGAAAAAAAAAAAATCATGTCTTTAAGGAGTAGTTCTCCCTCAAAACATGCTTCAATCTTTTGTTATTGCATCGACAATGACTTGAAATTCCTAAACATTTAAGAAACCCAATATTTGAAGTTTTGAAGTCTAAAATTTAACTTTGAAACTAAACCTCATCCTAAACCCCAACTTAGTTTTCTTTAACCATTCCGTTCTTTTTTTTATTAAGAAAACTACCCTTAAATATTCATAAATGAAATTTTTAGGGTTAGAGATGGTTAACATGACTAAACGTGGCTTAATGGACTGAAATCAGACCATTTTAGTCAAAATCAACCTCTCAATCGATCAACTGATCGATCGGAGGGTGTTGATTGATCAACTGATCGATTCTGCGAGCTTCTGTTTGTGAAAAAAGCACTTAAATCGATCAACTGATTGATCAAGTCATGACTCAATATATCAACGGATCAATTCCAGGAGCTTCTGCTCTTGGAAAACCCAGTTCAATCGATCAACTGATCGATTGAACATCCCTAATCGATCGATCGATTGATTAAGTTTCTGATTTCCTAAAATTAAATTTCAGCCAAATTTTAGAAATTCTTAAATAATTCTATGATTTTTCAAAAATTATGAAATTTTGCATAGACATTATTTATGTCATATACTATCATGAAAAAAAATAGTTTTCTAAGAAAATAATTGTTATTTTCAAAGATTGACATAAAACTTGAAACCATTAAAAACTTCAATGTTTTGCTCTAGTTTATGTCTAACTATACAATAGTGATTTCTATCAAAAGATAGCCTTCACCAAAGTTTTCAAAAATATTTTGAAGTGATTTTCAAAACCAATTTCCAATCATGTTCCTTGGACTAAATGTACATGACTTATACACTAGCTTTCTCAATAATTGGATAACACATAACTATGTGTTTTGATGAAATTAAAATTCAAAAAGATGCACTAAATTAACATCTTGAGTTTTTATTCATCCTCCTAACATCTCACTTATATCTAATGTGTACTAAAACACATACAAGTTAACTTATGGTCTTTGTAAGATGTAGATATTGATTTTACCTAATCTAAGGAATCATGCATATCTATCTAGGCATTTTAAAAATATAATCATCCACCTATGATGTCATTTGATAACTAATGTCATTGTCCTTAATAGCAAGGAATTAAAATAATGCATGATTGTTTATGATATACATCAAAATGAGTATTTTTAAAAGAAACCTACTATAACTACATGATATATGTATGACATGATATAATATTTTTATTTTTTTTCATAACAAATATGAATGCAAAATTATGATGTCATGATGTATGATGGGCAAATAATCATAGGAATTTATCATAATGAATATACTGTTGGATCAAAATGCGCTAGAGGGGGGGATAGTGCTCATGACTTTCACTTTCATTTTGTAAATCTTAGAATAAACGCAGCGGAAATATAAAACACAAAGAACGCAAATGCCAAGTCTTTTACTTGGTTCAGTGCCTGGGGCAACTCCTACTCCAAGGCCCACACTCGTTGAGCATTTACTTTGGGCAACAACTATAATCACGCAAAAGGTTACAAGAGATTATTACAAAAACTTGTACTGAAAAGCTATACCGACAACAAGGAATTGAAAGTTCGCAGCTTCAGGTCATCGAGGTCTTGTTGTAGCTCAGCTCGATCGTCTCGTTAGCAGTGCGCTGAAGAAGGCTTGCCAAAATTGTGTTGTCCTTTGTTGTTGCTCAAAACATATTTATATAAGCTGTTGAGGGTGCCTTCAAGCCCCTTGAGGGCACCTCCATCACCGGCGGATTTGCAACGTGGATGTGCTTTGACTCCTTCACAACCTATCCACCTGAAGGCACCTCAGATGCCCTTGAGGGTTCCTTCAAGGCCATCCGAGGCACCTCAGCACTCCATGAGGGTGCCTCCAGCTCTGCTGCGTGGACTCCCCAGCTCTTGCATCCGAGGCGCCTCCAAGCTCCATGGAGGGCGCCTCGGGTACTGTTCATCCGAGGCTAATCATGCTATTTTATCCCTGCAAGATATGTTAGTCCCAAAATACCAAGCATACCCTGCAACATAAAGTTAACACATAATAATAACATAAGTATGAATATCTGACAGTCACCGGACTGTTCGGTTCTGAGTTTGAATTCCCGTCCGGAAACCCTAGGTCGAACCGATGCCTACTGTTCCCTCAGCGGGGAATGCGTCCTCACCTACTCCACTCAGGAGAGTATACCTGTTGCCAGCTCGATCCTCCAGATCGATTGGACTTTTGCTCAACGCCTAAGTCTTCAGGTATTTTTGCTAGGCATCCGCTCCACGACCTGCCCAGATTCTCCACCTGATCCGCGACACTGCGATTTTCACCTAGAGTTTCCGACTCTAGGGCTTTTGCCCAAAGACCTCGACCCACCAAGGCTTTCCGCCTAGGGTTACCACCCCCTAGTGTTTTCTGCCTGCCTAACTGCAGATAGGACTTTACCTAAGATACCTTAGGACTTTTCCTGTAAACTCATTCAACCACATTAAATTACAAATAACTTTAACTTTAAATCCTTTGTCATTATCAAAATTCAGGTTTGATCGTCGGATGCTTCCCGCACCAACAATCTTTCCCTTTTTTATTATGGCAACAAAAATTCAAAGTTATGTAAAAAGACATAAAGAATAAAGAATAATGCTATAAAGAATTTAAGAGCAGTGCAAGCATAAATGAATTTTAAGCGAGCATAAATATAAGTTTAAAAGCTCCCCCTTAATAACAGCTCCCCTTTTTAGAATTTTCTTTATACTTGGCTTTTAGATTTGAATTTTCTTATACCCTCCCCCTTTGCCATATATCAAAAATACTTTGTGAAAGAAAGAGGAAAAAGAATTGATTTGTCAACAAATTGATAAAAACTAAGTTTTAAGAGTAATAAAATTTTAGCTTATAAGAACTTAGCTTTTTAAAAAATATGAGAAAAGAAACTTTAGGTAAAACTAATTGTTAAAAAAATATGACTTAGTTTAATAGGAGGAATAAATACTTAAAACATTTTGATAAATACTTAGTTTTTAGAACAAATTTTCTTGTATGAATTTTTAGCAAAGTGAATAAAAAAATTAGTACTTAGCTTTTAAAAAATTATTTTTCTTAAAAAATGTTTTGCTCAAAAACTAAGTTTGGAAAGCAATTTAGCTAAGGGGCAGTTTATTGACTTTAAAAAGTAACTTAGCTAAATTTGAGTTAAAAAATATTTGATAAAACTTTAAGAATATATTTTTTTTAAAAACAAAAACACTTTTACTTAGTTAAAATTTGAAAAGTACTTAGCTTAAATAGTATCAATTTGTATAACTTTAGCTAAATTTACTTTCACTTAGAACCAAAAAATAGTAAGACAATTTTGAAAAAAAAAACTTAGTTTTCTACTCCAAAGTCCTAAAGTCCAAGCATGAGTAATTAAAAATTCAAACTAAATACTTAGTTTCCTTAGCCAAATATCTAACCATTAGCTACTAGCTACTTATCTAAAAGGTAATAGCATTCACTTGGTTAGTCAAGTTAAGTCAGTGATCCAGTTAGATTTGACTAAGACAGAATAACTTAACTTGATTAATGTAAATATGATATTTATTGCCCAGACTTACTGTGATGCACAGATATAAGTATTCTGAAGTCTAGGTAGTACCCTATGCATCTCACACCATTCTAAATATTTTCATACACAAGCAAAGTAATCCTAGTGTGCTTGTGAGATGCTCTGACTGAAAACTAGGGGTATATACTTTCTAGGGGCTAAATTCCTAAGCTAAGTCCAAATTTTTGCAAAACTGATAAAAATTGGAATTTTAAAAATTATTTTTCCTAGAATTTGAATACTATGAAAAACAACATAACCTATTTTAAAAATAGAATAAGTGAGGCATCAAGAAAGTCCTAGGTAGTAATGCAAAAAAGATGAAATGTACCAAATACAGACTATTTATAATATGTCATATATACAGTGCATAGTCTAATCAATCATCCGCAGGTGGTGGTGGAGATCGCTCAGGGGCTCGTGAAGTCTGGAAGAACTGCTCAAACCTGGAGGTCAAGTCATCTCTGAAAGAATGAAGTCACTCCGGAAAGTAGTCAACTCTCCTCGGAGGGAGCTAAAGCCATCTGTGACAATCCATTGTATCTGTGCAGAAGACTCCTCAAGTCGAGTGAGTCGATCTTCGACAGATAGTGAGCTTGAGGTTTGGGCTGACGTCGTGGGTTGTGTTGGAGGATCCTCAAACATCTCAGTAAGTGTGAATCCTAACACCTCCTCTCCCTCGGCTGGATAAAAATATTCATCTGGAGCTAGGACGAACCCCTCAGCTGGAGCAGCACCCTCGGCTGGAGCAACAACCTCATCCTCGGCTGGATCAGCTGGCGGCGGCCCACCTCTCCATGCGAGGACCCCCTGAGCGGTGATGTCTATATGAGCTAACCTAAGATGACGCTGGCCGATCTCGTCATAAGGTCTAAGGGAGGTAATCATCCCCTAAGTCGTATCTATCTCTAAAGTTGAGAAGATATATGTCAGGATATGACAATAAGGCATATGGACTACAAGGGACATAACGAGACTAGTCGCATGAATGATGTTATGAAACATGTGTAATGCTATGTCTATATCTAAACGATGACATAAGGCATACAAAAAGAAAGAATGAGAGGGACGCATCTTCGGGACATCCCGAGATGTGATGGGCAAAATACATGCAGTTAGGACTCGATACATAATGTAGTCCTGGACCCTAAGAGAGAGTAATCTGAAGTCAGAAACTACAAGTGGTCTCTCCTCCCCATAAAAATGCATATAGAGTGTACCTAATGTAATGTGAGAGTAGGGCTTGCCAAATAGCAGATCCCTACTAGGGTAGTACAAAAAGGGGCATGCAGATGGTCTAAGACCTAGACTAGTACGTATTAAGGCAGGGGTAAGCTGAAGATCCTTTCCACCAACTCTGGTGGAATAGGTCAAGTCATCAACCCTCTTAAGGTTGTTATAGAACTAAGCACATAAGTCTTGATTTACTGCATTACTATAGTAAACCAGCTTATCAATCTGAATGTGCTCAACCATCTGGACTACAGGCTGACAATATTTAGAAAAAAATGTTCTACTCAAATATCTACATTTAATTGGAGAAAATGTATGCTCAATAAACTCAATCCTATGTCGCTCAGTGGGGAACCTAGGATCCGTGGATGGGGCACTACCAGAAGTAGACACAACATTGCGTCGTTTCCTAATTTTAGGTAAACACAGATATAACAAAAAAATGCACAATAAAAGCATGTAGAAACATTTAAGATGGATTGAGGTATACCTAGGAGGCATTGTCAGGCTTTGATGAAGTTAGATAAGAGAAACTTGAGTCGAAGGCGCCTCGGTGTGGTTGATTTTACGAGAAAACAACGAATAGAGAAGACTCTGTTCACTGGAAAATCGTGTGTTGAGGGCGCCTTCATGGCCCTTGAAGGCACCCTCAAGGTTGTAGTGGAGGCGCCTTGTATTCGGTCGAGGCGCCCTAATATGAGTTGGCGGGAAATTTCCCGCCACTCTCGAGGGCGCCTCCTTTGTGTTGGAGGCGCCTTCAAGAGGCGCCTTGCTGAGGCGTTTTTGTTTCCCTTTTTTTTTTTGTTAAGTTTAGATTAAATTTAATTAGGTTAAAATTATTTAATTAAAAATTAAGTTAAGATTATTTAATTAAGTTAAAATTATTTAATTAATTTAGAATTATTTAATTAAAAGTTAAGTTAAAATTATTTAATTAAGTTAAAATTATTTTATTAAAAATTAAGTTAAAATTATTTACATGAAAATTAAGTTGAAATTAATTAAGTGACAATTAATTAATTATTTATTAAAAATAAAATTGATTTAACTGATTTGTTTGTTTAAAATTAATTTGTTAATTTTAATTCACTTCTAAATTTTACCTAGGTCCATCTCACCCATTTCTAAATTTTCAATCAGGGATCCTTATGGATTTTATGAGATGGTTTAATTTTATCTTTGATTTATGTTATGTCTAAGGATTAATTTATATTTGAGTTAGACTCAGGTTTTTCAATTGGTCAATTAAATACACATTTCAAAGATTAGCTTTCAGGCTGTGGTGAGGCACTAGGCCTTCTTGGGTATGGGATCATCCACCACTTCTAGGCAAAGTCGCTCAAAGAAATTGGGTATTTAATTTTCCTTTTGAAATCCCTAGGTCTAACTAGCCAAGTGTAAATTACGCATAGGTCCTTATCTAGCCTAATCTAAGCATGTGTAGTAAAAGCAATAAGCGACAATCATCAAACAATTCTAAAAACGGTCTTCCTATTGGCTCCCCCTAGATCATAGCCTCGATATGGTCTATCAAGGTAATGAATTTGATCCTTGGGGATTCAATATTGACCAAGTCCAACTTGATTTACCAAGTTTAACTTGGGGACCCATGCTTGGACTAGTTTCTTGTTTGTTCTATTGACAAGAGATAGATATGAACGATATTTCTTTTTTTGTCCTAAATCCTAGTCCAGATCGATTGTATACGGCCTTTTATTTTCCAAGAATCAAATCAAGATTCTTGGAACCCAATGTACACCGTTCCAACGTGATCTTCAAATCCTTAACTTAAGTTTTCAGGCTGGAAGTCTCCTTCTCAAGCTTTTGGACTTGAGTTGAGATTTCAGTCTGAATAGGGTCAGTCAAAGATTCGGAGTTAGTCACTTCTTTAAGGGTTGTTACCTCCTTTAGAAGTGATTTGATCCGAACGTTAGATTTAGCTAATTTATGCATGAGATAATTGACTAGATTATGCAGATGAGAAATACTTACATCGGGGTTAGGCCCTTCAGAAATGGATACGGATCCGTGACTTCTCTCTGATTCTACTTTCGATTTAGATTAGTTCTCACTTTCGGATTCATTGATTTTATCCCGGGTCGTCAGTACAAGGAAGCTCGTCTGTTCGAGCTCTTCATCGGACTCTTCTGATGAGGACTCATCCCAGGTAGCCTTCAAACCTTTCTTCTTTCTTTTCTTCTTTGCATCCTTTTGATTCGGATAGTTGGCTTTGATATGTCCCTTTTGGTTACAGCCGTAGTAGGTTACTTCGAACTTCACCTTTGAACTTGGTTGAACCTCCTTGGACTGGATCACCTTCTTGATGTCTTTCTTGTTGAAGCCATTCTTCTTTTTGTAGAGCTTTCTTACCAAGTTGACGAGTTCGACTATGATCTCCTCGTCGTCATCGTCTGTGTTCGGTTCTTCTTTTGACTCCAGTTCACTTCTGCGTCTTGCTTTTGATTCGCGTGCTCTACTTGTACCTGTAATCAAAGTTATACCCTTCTCAGATGATTGAACGCTAATTTGTTCATGTAATTCAAAATTAGCAAATAATTCGTCAAGTTTAATTAAAGATAAATCTTTGGATACCTTGTAAGCATCTACAATGGATGCCCACAAGGTATTCCTCGGAAAGGCATTTAGAGCGTACCTTAGGACGTCGTGGTTCTCCACTTTCTATCCGATTGCGTGGAGCCCGTTAAGTAAATCTTGTATACGGGCATGCAATTGGCTTGCCGTTTCACCCTCTTGCAACTTTATATTATATAATTTATTAAAGATGAGATACCTCTTACTTACCTTCGTGTCTGATGTACCCTCATGTATCAGTTTTTGCCACAACTTTTTTACACTTGAGAAGGGGTCGACTCGATTCAGCTCCTCCTTTGTAAAATCGCATTGAAGGATACACGTTGCTTTTATGTTGGCTTCTACCTTCTTTATTATGCTAGGTTCCCAATTTTCACATGATACGGGTTTTCCTGCACCGTCAAGTGGGAGCGAGA
This sequence comes from Zingiber officinale, assembly GCF_018446385.1. Classification (NCBI taxonomy): domain Eukaryota; kingdom Viridiplantae; phylum Streptophyta; class Magnoliopsida; order Zingiberales; family Zingiberaceae; genus Zingiber; species Zingiber officinale. Next base: position 85,422,142 of record NC_056003.1, read on the forward strand.
GGTCGATCTTGATGATCATCCATACCTCAAACTGAGTTTGGAGGTAGGACTCCATTCGGCACTTCCAGTGGTTGAAGTCTTCCCCGGAGAAGAGCGGTGGTCAGACTGTGCTATAGCCTTCTTGATGGGCCATTTGAGAAATAAATCTCAGACACACAAGAAAATAAACAGCAAATATTCCAAAACTAGGTCTTGGATTTAGTAGTGCGGGAAAAAAAACACTAAACACGCGAATTAGAGTGGTGTTGCACCAACTTCGAGGAAAAAAATCAATTACGAAAAAAAACTAGATCAGAAGGCGGCTATAATACCGATTCTAATCAACTTCGAAAAATTAAAAATCACCACGAAAAATATGCTTGATTGATAGTTGCACCAAATCGAAGCAACCCCGCCCAATTGTTGGATCAAAATGCGCTAGAGGGGGGGTGAATAGCGCTCGTGGCTTTCACTTTCATTTCGTAAATCTTAGAATAAACACAGCAGAAATATAAAACACAAACAACACAAACGCCAAGTATTTTACTTGGTTCGGAGTCTGGGGTGACTCCTACTCCAAGGCTCACACTCATTGAGCGTTTACTTTAGGCAACAACTACAATCGCGCAAAAGGTTACAAGAGATTATTACAAAAACTTGTACTGAAAGCTATACCGACAATAAAGAATTGAAAGTTCGCAGCTTCAGGACGTTGGGGTCTTGTTGTAGCTCAGCTGGATCGTCTCATTAGTAGTGCGCTGAAGAAGGATTGTCAAAACTGTATTGTCCTTTGTTGCTGCTCGAGATAGACTTATATAAGCCATTGAGGGTGCCTCCATCACCGACGAATTCGCAGCATGGATGGGCTTTGACTCCTTCACAGCCTATCCACCTGAAGGCGCCTCAGATGCCCTTGAGGGCGCCTTCAAGGCCGTCCGAGGTGCCTCAGCACTCCATGATGGTGCCTCCAGCTCTACTGTGTGGACTCCCCAACTCTTGCACCCGAGGCGCTTCCAAGCTCCATGGAGGGCGCCTCGGGTACTATTCATCCGAGGCTAATCACGCTATTTTGTCCCTACAAGATATGTTAGTCCTAAAATACCAAGCATACCCTACAACACAAAGTTAGTACATAATAATAACATAAGTATGAATATCTAACAGTCACCAGACTGTCTAGTTCTGACTTTGGATTTCCGTCCAAAAATCCTAGGTCAAACCGACGCATACTGTTCCCTCAGCGGGGAACACGTTCTCATCTACTCCACTCAGGAGAGTATACATGTTGCCAGTTCGATCCTCCAGAATGACTAGGCTTTTGCTCAGCGCCCGAATCTTCAGGTCTTTCTGTTGGACGTTCACTCCATGACCCGCCCAGACTTTCCACCTGATCCGTGACATCAGGATTTTCACCTAGAGTTTCCGACTCTAGGACTTTTGCCCGAAGACCTTGACCCGCCAAGGCTTTCCTCCTAGGGTTACCACCCCCTAGAATTTTCTGCCTGCCTAACTGTAGCTAGGACTTTTGCCTAAGATACCTTAGGACTTTTCCTATAAACTCATTCAATCACATTAGATCACAAAAAACCTTAACTTTGAATACTTTGCCATTATCAAAATGCAGGTTTGATCGTCGGATGCTTCCCTCACCAACATATACCTAGATTATCTATCTAAGTTTCCTTAATTAATTGCTAAATTTAAAGAATAGAGCTAAGTTTGTCCTTATCTTCTAAGAGAATGTCAAAATCCTAACTTGGCATTCCTTTTACTCTTCCTATTTGTGCCAATTTTAATTCATTCCAAATCTTCAAATTTTTACACATTTTACTCATCCAAAATAGCAAACATTTAAACCTATATTTTCAAAGGTTAACAAAACCTTGAAAATACCTCCAAGTGTCAACTTCATCAAGATTGGGTTAACTACCCTTCCAATTGGTGTTGACACTTTCTAAATCCATCTAGGGTGTAGAGAACACACTCTTAGGAACCCAAATCTTATTGGTGCTCTTTGGATATGCTAGGTACTCATTAGGGATAACTTCCCTAATTACCTTCCTAGGCTTCTTAGAAGTCTTGGTCATGCTAGACTCCTCTAGGTCAACTCTAGGGATAACTTCCCTTGTGACCTTCTTAGTAACTTTCTTTGACTTCCTAAAAGCCTTAGTTACATTGGTTTTTTCAAGATTAACTCTAGAGATAACTTCCTTTGTAATCTTGACTTGACCCCTAATCCTAGGGTTAATTCCATAACTATATAAAACTCTATGACAAGAAGGGACATCCTTCTTGGCTTGATGTTTGTATCCCAAGCCTCTCCTACCATTGGTGGTTCTTGTTTATCTATTCCTTGATTTCTCATTTGACTCCTTAAAAATATTTTCCATTCTTTTTAGGGTCTTTTCAAATTTATTAAACCTTAACCTCAAGGCTTGGTTTTCCATCCTTGGATGTGGATTTTCCTAGATTGCCTTTGGCATTTTTATCTTTAGGCTTATATCTAGAATCCTTAGAATTTTTGTCTAATTTGTTATCTACCATCCTAGCCTTAGGTAAGGTAGTTTTAGCATGATACACTATATATTTTTCTTTAACTCTATCATACTTCCTATTTTCATGATAAATTGCATTAAAATGATAAAGATTACTTTTAACATGCTTTTTATCATTGCTCAAGGAATTGTATTAATAAATGATACATTGGGTTTGCTCTTAAGAGCTCCCCTTTGAGTTGAGATTTCTCCTTTGACCTTGGTCGATTTCCTCCACTTAGGGCATTGGCTCCAACAATGCCCTTTTTGGTTGCAAGAAAAGAAGACATTGTGCTCCTTACCTTTTTGTACAACGGAGCCAACTTCTTTGGGCTTCTCCTTGCCCTTTGGTGCCAATTAACCCTTCTTCTTGGTCAACTTCAGACCTTTACTCTTGTAATGTCCACTTTCCCTACACTCAAAGCAAATAATGTGACTTTTATTATTTACAATTGAAATTGTTATACCTTCTTTGCTTGTAGGGGTGGCACATGATCCTTCTTTTGATCCGGATGTGGAGACTTCTTCTTGATCTGGTGCCAAGGATTGACACTCCCCCTCAGTCCTTGAGATGAATACCTCTTCATCTTCATCCTCGAATGTTGAGCATATCTCAACCTCTGAATCCTCATCCATGTGAAACAAAGAGTATCTCCCTTTGCCTTTGTCCTTGTGCTCTCTTGAGGATGGATCTTTTTCAATTTCTTCTCCTTTTGAAGATAAGTATCTCTCAAACTCTAAATGTTCTTCTTCGTGATCCAGTGAGTTTTCCTCTTTGGATTCTTCGTGATTTGGCATAGTGGAGGGATTTTCATGAATCTTCGCCAATTTGCTCCAAAGCTCTTTGGCGTCTTAGTATTCCCCAATTTGGCTCAATATGTTGCTCAGCAATAGATTGACCAACAATTTGGTCACTTTGTCATTGGGCTCGCTTCTTTGGATTTGTTCCTTGCTCCATTTAGTTCTCTTGATGATTTTGCCTTTGTTATCCCTTGAAGCTTGAAAGCCTTCCATTAGAGCAAACCATTGCTCTATCTCGATCATGAAGAAGTTTTCGATCCTTGATTTCCAAGAATCAAAGCTTGTAGATATGAATGATGGAGGCACCCTTGGGTCAAATCCGAGTCCATCTCAGAACGTCATCTTGAAGTTGAGCCTGTTGATGAAGTTTTTTACTTTGTTGACTAAAGGGCTTCAACTTCTTCTTCCTCTAGCTCTTTTCCCTTTCCGGCGATGAGTCCGGTGAAGAGTGGCCTCACTCTGATACCATTTGTTGGGGCACTCCGGAACTAGGGGGAGGTGAATAGCTCCTCTCGCTTCATTGAAGATGTTTTGTAGCAAACTCCTCCAATGCTAATACAAAGGATTTACTTGGTATCCACCTCAAGAAGAGGTGACTAATCTAAGGATCCACACCCGAGCACACTATCCACTATGAAAACACTCATTCTCGAAATAATCTAGAGGCAGAGAAACCTTGTACAAGCTCACACGAGAATACAACTCAAAATAAGAAGTAAATGTATACAAATACAATAAGACCTTTTCTTGCTTAATCTCTTGTAGCTTGTAATCACCTCTTGAACCTTGGAAGTGTAGAAACACTTGTCTCCAAGAAGCTTCAAGAACCGACGATAATGGTGGAGAAGAATTGGTGAAGAGTCGTTGCATTTGAACTTTATCGTCGCCTTTGTACTCTACGCTTTTAAGGTTCCCAATCGATTAGGCCTACTCCCAATCGATTGTCATGTCAGATCTAAACAATCTAGTCATCCAAAGCTCGTAACCCGTGCAACGGTCATATCCCAATCGATCAGTTGATCGATTGGAGGCAGCTGGATCGATCGGTTGATCAATCTAGAATCCTTCTGTGCTATCGCAGAAGACTCCAAAATCAATTAACCAATCAATTCCTAATGTCTCGTGTCATTGCAAGAAAATCATCCCTAATCGATCGGTCGATCGATTGGAGTAGCTCAATCAATCAACTGATCGATTGGGGAGTACACTGTGCTCTCGTGATTCCCCCCCCCCCCCCCCCTCTCCCACTAATCAACTGATCGATTGGGTTGCCTTTGCTTGTAGCACTCTCCCAATAGATCACTTGATCAATTGAGCTCTGATTCAATCGATCACTTGATCGATTGACTAACCCTATAAGTCAAGTCTAGAGTTTCAATCTCAACATTCGATCAATCGTGACCTTTTGGGACTCTATCATACCTAGCATCTAGTTAACTTTCACCTACTGGGACTTTATCACCAAATGTCCGATCAATCCTTTGACCCACTTGAACTTTCCTTCTCGTGCCAAGTTTCCATCAATCCTTTGACCCACTTGGACTTTTCTCCCCGTGCCAAATATTCAATCAACCTTGACCCACTTGGACTTACAGTCTCGTGCCAAGTGTTTGATCATCTATGATCCACTTGGACTTTCAAACACCATGTGTCCGGTTAACCTTGATCCACTTGGACTTACCGTCTCGTGACAACTGTCTAATCCTCCATAATCCACTTGGATTTTCAAACACAGATGTCCGGTTAACCTTGATCCACCTGGATTTTTACATGCTTGGCTTCACTCACTAGGGCTTTTCACCACCTAGCTCACTCACCATAATTTCCCTCTGTCTAGCTTCACTCACTAGGACTTTTCAACTTCCTGGCTTCACTCACTAGGAATTCCCATCGCCTAGCTTCATTCACTAAGGTTTTCCAACTATCTGACTTCATTCACCAAGACTTTCCCACTGCCTAGTTTTACTCACTAGATCTTTCCAACTGTTTGGCTTCACTCATCCGGACTTTTCACACCAAGTGTTCGGTCAACACTGACCCACTTAGATTTTCTTCTTCTTCCAACCTTCTCGTTAGTCTTACCCTTGCCTAACCTCCAGTTAGGGCTTCTCAGTCAAGTATCCGATCAATCTTGACCTACTTGACTCTTCTAGTCAACCTTTGACCATCAATATCCTATCTGGGTAATTTCACTTGTAATCTCTATACATTGTCAAATATCAAAACTCAAATATTATGACTCAAGCTTGAGTCAACTCAAGTTTAGTTAACTTAGTCAACCTTGATTCAAGAAAAATTACACCAATAGGGTCGGCCCTTGGCAGACTAGCCATTTGGCGGGATGGGCTGACCCATCATCTTGTTGTGTGGGACATCTCCAGCCCAACTCATAATGGGTTGCTAGTTAGGCAGACAATTTTTATAGTGAGTAAAGAGGCTTCACGAGAATCAAAATTAAGAATAAATGGATAAAGCCTATATACTTCATGGATAAAGGATTCAAAGCATTGTAAAGATCAATTAGCAAGCTATTTAGTTAATCAAGTTAATATGCTTTGCTTGGATATATGATAAAAGTTAGGAATCAAATTATGTAATAGAGTTAATCTATTAAGATATTGAGTCACGAGCCTCTCTATATATATATTAAATTTTTTAAATTTAGATTACAAATTAGGCATGTTTAGGCTATATTAAATTTTTAAATTTAGATTATAAATTAGACATGTTTAGGCTATGACTTTAATGGGACTGTAATCAAGCAGGTTTTTATGTATTTATTATCTTTGGAGATTTCTATCCATAAAGAAATTGTGGAATGACTAATAATCTGGAGTACTTGTTTGGTTATGGTATATTAATTTTAGCCTTAATGAAGAATAGAACTCATATTATTTGGTTATGGTTTGGTTTGACTATGGTTTAAGTGGATTGGTTTATTATTTATCTAAAATTTAATTGTGCAACTCAAGTCCATCGAGAGCCAACTTACGCAAGTTGCAGCCTAGACAAGTCGACACATCTAGATCCACCTTATATTAGTTAATAAAATTCTAATACAACTCTCAGGACTCCATCTAAATTGACAATTCTAAATGGGGATGGGATGGAGATGGACAAAATAAAATGGGGATAAGTATAGGGGATATAAAATCCGACCTAGTTTAGGGATGTTGTTGCATTGATATCTAAATTTTGGAGGGCATTTTAGAAATTTGCTAAAATATATATGTTACATTTTAATTTGTTAGGAGAACCATAAAATCTAAATTTTACTCCTCAACATTTTCAATCAATTGACTATCGATCCCGATCCCCTTCCAATCTTCCCAATTTCCCCTAAAAAATCATCTCCGATCGGAGTTGGGGAGACTAAACAACGTTGTGAAGAGCTTCAAGACCAGGATCCTCCTAGGTTTGTGATCCCGTCTGGAAGCTGAGTCAGATGAAGGCGAGCCTTGTTGTGCCGAAAGTTGACGGAGAGTCGTTCAAGTGATGGATGAACCGAGTGCCCACCTGGAAAGGTTCCCACGGGTGGTTGACGGAGAGGGGTGATCAAGACGATGACGCTATCTCTTTCTGCACACACTCAAATGAGTCCCCCGGTCGTTAGAGACCAAAAACTAGGGAAAAAGTCCCCGGGTCAGGTCCTCCGACGCTCAAGTCAGGTACTTTTCCCCCAGAAATCGCAGAAAAAAGGACGAAAAGTAAAGGACTAGTGGAAAAATGACGAGTGAGCGTACCTGCATAAGGGACAAGGCATCCCTTTTATACTACAATGAAGATTCCTGGGTCTGATGGGTGTCAAGGAATGTCGGCTGTCAGGCTTTATCTGGCGGTGGTTGGCACGTGGCTCTTCCTAATAGGCTGGCGGTAAAACCAAAGGTGTATTGAGCCCCGACTGTTGGCATATTCCCTGACACCTTGATTATTCCCTCTGACAAGCGGTTGCGATTCCTTGGCTGATTTGTCCTGTAGCCCCTGACCGATCCGGGATCTGGACTTGCCCTGTTTTTATATACTGTTGCCTTCGATTTGTATGTCTCGATCTGTGTTAAGCTCGTGTTCGGACCTGCCTTTGTCGTCTGCCATCTCGATCTGCCTTCCAAGTCTGTGTCTAGACCAGTGATCTTTGACTTGGGTATCCCGACCTGCACCTTGGGTCTGGTTCCTGACCCGCCTGTCTGCTGCTGTCTGCTATTATCCAAAGCATGTACGTCTCGACCTGCACGCTGGGTCTGGTTCCCGACCCTCATCTGTCTGATTATCCAAGGCATGTAGATCCCGACCTGCACGCTGGGTCGGCTTCCTGACCCTCATCGTTCTGACTATCCAAGGCATGTACGACTCGACCTGCACGCTGGGTCGGCTTCCCGACCCTCATCTGTCTGACTATCCAAGGCATGTACGTCCCGACATGCACGCTGGGTCGACTTCCCGACCCTTATCTGTCTGACTATCCAAGGCATGTACGTCCCGACCTGCACGCTGGCCGACTTCCCGACCCTCATCTGTCTGACTATCCAAGGCATGTTCGTCCCGACCTGCACGTTGGGTCGGCTTCCCGACCCTCATCTGTCTGACTATCCAAGGCATGTACGTCACGACTTGCACACTGGGTCGGCTTCCCGACCCTCATCTGTCTGACTAACTAAGGCATGTACGTCCCGACCTGCACGCTGGGTCGGCTTCCCGACCCTCATCTGTCTGACTATCCAAGGCATGTACGTCCCGACCTGCACGCTGGGTCGGCTTCCCGACCCTCATCTGTCTGACTATCCAACGCATGTACGTCCCGACCTGCACATTGGGTCTGTAAGCAGACCTGCTGGTAGTTTCCATCCTTAGCTATACTTGGCCCACGAGCCCATCTACTACTTACTATCTGGGCTGGGTCTTATAATTCTCTCTTTTGACTTTAGCCACGTAAGCTGGACTTTTGACCTCCCTGCTGTCCATATCAGCCTGACTGTTGACCGGCCACGTTGGCTTGTCTTCTACCCTTCTTGACCTCCCCGTCATCTGGACTGTTGACCGGTCACGTTGGCTTGACTTCTGACCTTCCTATCCTACAGGTCAGCTTGACTTCAGACCCTCTTGCGGCCTTAACTCCGAGCCACATCATCCTATTGACCCCATAAAATACGCACCGTATCACAACCCTCACCCTCAAGTCTAGTCGAAGGAGGTTCTAGTTCGACTGACTAGACCCCAGTGTCCTGAATACCTGATCTGGCTCTTAACTCCTTTGCCGACCCATCATCCCTCTGATTTCTATAGGATGTCCAGCCGTTATGGGAGGTAGCCGGGCTCACTTCCTACTTCCGTTGACTCCTCGACTTCTGAGTCCGGTTAGTCTTTAACTGCCACACTGGTTTCCAAGCGACTCCTTAGGTTCCGAGGGAACCCTTTCACCTTCCTCTTCTTTATAAAAGGCTTAGTCACTTTACTCCTTTATCTACACTTTCTCTTCATACCGGCTCCTTAACTTGCTCATGGAATCTCCCGAGTGGTCTACTCTACGTCACCGACTGGCTATTGCCGAGAAAGCCTTACATGACATGACTTTGAGCCAGGATCTACAGATCTCCCTTCGTAGGGAGCTAGAAGAACTATGGCAAGCGGCTAAATGTAGGACTCGGGCGGAAGTGGCTCTGAAAATGAAAGCGCAGGCAGACTTTCACGCTCAACTCCATCATATCCTCTATTTGAAGCTGAAGCATGAGGATGAGGTGTCTTCTCTGAAAGAGGAGAATCGACTATAGGGTGCCATCATTGCTCAACTATGGGCCACCCTTGACCACGTCCAGATAGAGCTGGCTCAGGCGAGAACTCGTTTAGAGAGAGGACATCAAATGTTTGGGTCTGGTAGCAATTGAGGCTGTCGTTATATGTTCCTTTTTTGAATGAAATGCAACCTATTTTCTGTTTTGTGAATGTATTGCTTTGTTCTCGTGTCTTTGTGTCTTTATCGTTATGAAACACCTACATTCTTTTAATATTTCTAACAAAGATAACAAAAACAATTTTCGTACCTCACTTTCTCCTTGCCCTTCGCCGGCCGACTAGCAAGCAGTGATGCATGAGAAGAAGTCAGGCTATATCTTGCCCATATGCATGTGAAGAAATACCGCTTAAGAAAGTTGTTGAGCCGACCTGGAAGGTTGTTGGTCATGAGAGTCCTGCTCACTTATAACTCGCACTGGGGCGAGAGTCTGGGATAGCCGACCTGGAATGTCGTTGGGCATGAGAGCCTTGCTCACTTATAACTCACACTGGGGCGAGAGTCTGGGACAGCCGACCTGGAATGTTGTTGGGTGTGAGAGCCTTGCTCACTTATAACTCGCACTGGGGCAAGAGTCTGGGACAGCCGACCTGGAAGGTCGTTGGGTGTGAGAGCCTTGCTCACTTATAACTCGCACTGGGGCGAGAGTCTGGGACAGCCAACCTGGAAGGTCGTTGGGCGTGAGAGTCTTGCTCACTTATAACTCACCCTGGGACGAGAGTCTGGAACAGCCGACCTGGAATGTCGTTGGGCGTGAGAGCCTTGCTCACTTATAACTCGCACTGGGGCGAGAGTCTGGGACAACCGACCTGGAAGGTCGTTGGGCGTGAGAGCCTTACTACACTTGCTGACTAGTCTGCAGAGAACGGCTCGTTGCATGGTCCTCAGTGAGTCTATGGACTGATTGAGATATTCCTGTCCCGACTGAAGGTCGTTGGGCGTGAGAGCCTTGCTCACTTATAACTCGCACTGGGGCGAGGGTCTGGGACAGCCGACTTGGAAGGTCGTTGGACGTGAGAGCCTTGCTCACTTATAACTCGCACTGGGGCGAGAGTCTGGGACAGCTGACCTAGAAAGTCGTTGGGCGTGAGAACCTTGCTCACTTGTAACTCGCACTAGGGCGAGGGTCTGGGACAGCCGACCTGGAAGGTCGTTGGGCGTGAGAGCCTTGCTCACTTATAACTCGCACTAGGGCGAGAGTCTGGGACAGCCGACCTGGAAGGTCACATGGGAGCCTTGTTCTTTATATATATTGCAAACATGAAGCGTACAGCCGACCTGAAAGGTCGTTGGGCGTGAGAGCCTTGCTCACTTATAACTCGCACTGGGGCGAGAGTCTGGAACAGCCGACCTGGAAGGTCGTTGGGCGTGAGAGTCTTGCTCACTTATAACTCGCACTGGGGCGAGAGTCTGGGATAGCCGACCTGGAAGGTCGTTGGGCGTGAGAGCCTTGCTCACTTATAACTCGTCCTGGGATGAGAGTCTGGAACAGCCGACCTGGAAGGTACATCCCAACCAAGATATATATATATTGCAAACATGAAGAGTAAACTCCTGGCCAAGATAAATGTTGCCGCCGAGGGGCTCGATCTCTTGATCAGGATATAGGCTGCCGACCTACAGGTCTATCTCCTGACTAGGATATTATCAGAAGAGCTTCGACTACATCTGTCATCAAAAAATACACCATTAATGATGTTGTGATGATAACCATATTAAAATCTTACTCAGCCTTGGCCTTGTTGCATTTAAATTTCTTTCCCGCTACTTTTCTTCGACGGTTCCCGAGAAAATCGCGTATTAAGCATTTCCGTACTCCCGCCTCATATCATGATTTCCTTATCACGTCCATCATTAATATAGCTCCTAGGAGGTCGACACCTGTCCTCTGCCTTTATTGCTTATGCAAGATGACACCGTCCACACCACTCCTTTTTGTACATGATTTCCCATAAGGGTATGTTCTTCGGCGATCGGGCGGCTTTAAGCGCTTCACCCAAAAAGATACTCATCTCTTTTCGATATTCCCTAGGAGAACTCCCTTTATAAACCCTAAAGGCAGTCCACAGTCATTGCCTTACGCATTTTGACTGCCTTCTTCCTATTGCTTCGACTTCTCCGGCGTCTGCACCTTTCCTTTTCTAGGCTCCTCCGTCTAGCGCTCTTCTCCTCCTCAACCTTCTTTACCCTGATAATGGCTGATGGTAAGACCACTCTTTGATATTCCTGCTTCATTTCGGATATAGACGACCACGACCTATCCGTGATTCGCTCAGACTTGCAACTTAGTGACGCTTATGAACTCAGAGTTCCCGTGCCGCATGAGCATCCTGCTAACCCTCCTGAAGGTTTCATGACCATTTTTAGAGACCATATTTTAGGAGGCCTTCATTTTCCCATCCATCCATTCATTTCTTCCCTGAGTGAATACTTTGGCATTTGCATCTCTCAGTTTGCTCCCAACTTCTTTAGGGCGGTTTGCGGCACCGTTATTCTTTGTCGCGTATACCAACTTCTCTTGACTGTTCATCTCTTTCACCACTTCTATTCCTTCAAACGCTCGGAGCCAGGAGTGTTTATGGTATAGGCTAGGCCTGGCTACAAGTTTTTTTTGGACATGCCTTCTTCGAACAAGGGGTGGAAATCCTGTTTCTTCTTTATCAGACTACCTAAGCCGCTGGTTGAGCCCACACAGTGGCGCCCCGACCTCCCTTCCGACCTCCCTGTACATCAACACCAGCCTTCTTGTATCCCTGCTTCAGAAGCACTTCAAGGTGTGCTCGTTAACTTTTCTATATTATTGTTGGAAGGCTTTCTATATTTGTTTGGGCTCAGCCCTGTTCAGAAGGACATCGGGGCTCCGTTTGGTAAGACCCCGTTTTCCTCTCAGCTACTATTCTCTAACTGAGGTATCTTTCTTTCTCATCGCAGAGGCTGTCATGTTCCGAGCATATGCCTCCGATGTTAAGCGCCGGTCTACTTCCTATTTGAAAATTTTAAGTGAGGAGCTTAAACAAGGTGTGGCAATTTCCTCCCGATCTGACCCTTCTGCTTCATAGTCCGCTCCTTCCGCGTCAACACCTATCCCGCCGACGACGACCCAGGAGGGAACTTCTTCGGCCATTCCCATGGATGCAGCTCCGCAAAAGACCTGGTCGCTGTAGAACAGGTCGATCTGCCCACTGCAGAGCAGATCGAGGAAGCCACTGAAGAACAGGTCGGGGAGGCCTCTGAAGAGCAGGTCGAGGAAAGGCAAGCTGCATCTTCCCGACCAGCCAAACGCCTGAAACTTCAGCGCAAGAGGAAGAGAGTGACTCCAGCTATTCAAGAGTCACCTCCACCCCTCCCCTCCATCTGTCGCTCTTCTGCTGCCCTTCGTTCGTTGGAAACAAAGACTGCTACTCCCGCTTGGGAGATTAATATGGGGCCTGAAGTTCTTGTCAAGTCACCACACCTATCAGTCTCGGCTCCCAGCCGCAACATAACTCCCGAGCAGGCTTCTCTTCCAGCTCAAGCTTCTTCTCCCGGTCAGCCACCCTTACCTTTAGTGGACCAGCCCGGGAGTTCTGCAACTCCATCCGCCTCCCTTCCCTTAGATGTTCCCGCGTCTACTTCTAGATCTCGGAGGAAAACTCACAAGAAATACTCCTTTATTGATTTTTGGCGCCTGCCTTCCTCCATAAGCTCAGGGGCCGCCGCAGAAACTGCTGAAGGGGATCCTCCCCTGGTTGCTTTGGTTGAGTTAGAGGGAGACTTAGCGGCCTCCTGGCGCTCAGGCAATCGCAAGTTCTGGAAGAATCTCCCAATGGGGGGGCTAGATCAAGCGGCTTGTCAGATGGTTGCTGTAAGTCTTCATACTTCTATGTTCCTCTGCTGAAATCTTTTATGATCTTTCTTCTTATATCTAATACAGGTCTGCTCCGCCAACCTAAGTGCCCTTCAGTATGCTTGTGGCTTGCAGAGAGAAAATGAAGTGTTGAAGGCTCGTCTGGAAGAAATAGAGCTGCCCCTAACTCCCCGCGATCCACTCAACCCAACTCCTGGAGATCTGGCGCACTATCTTCGCTTAATTGGAGAGTCTGCCGAATCTGCCCGCAATATTTCTCATGCGGCTTTTGACAAGATAAGGGCCTTGGAAGCAGCTTTGCAGTCAAGTGAGTCGAAGTTGGCCTCCCAGGTAGAAAAGCGTCAGGAGCTAGCAGCTGAGCTAGATAAGAAGGATGCTCAATTGGCTAGCCTGCAAGAAACCCGGGAGAATCTTCAAAAGACCATAGCAGAAGTCCAGGGTCAACTGGCTTCTAGCGCCGACCGGGAGAAAACCCTTCAAAGCCAGTGGGAGGCCAGCAAAGCAACTCTTAGATCCGTGCAGGCCGACTTTCTGAAAATTCAAGAGGATGTTTCCCAAAGTCAACAAGCCTTGACTCAGGCCCGTGCTGACAAGGAGAAGGTGGAGACCAAGCTGGCAGATTATTAGGCAGGTGAAGTGGGTCGTCTGAGGGCCTACAGGCGAGCCTATGTTACCTCCCCCTTCTTCATGAAGAAAATGGGAGATTTGATGAATTTCCTGGTATGCTGCGGCGCGGGCGGAGGAGCTCACCAAATGTTTGAACAGAATTTGCTTAAGGCTGCTCCTTCGGAAGATTTCCTAGATATAGGTCGCATCATGGATGAGATTCTTGATGGGTCATTCCCTTCTTTTAAAGACGATGACGACCTCTTCCTTCTTCCTGAGCCTCCAGCCGATTCTACGTCCTGCCCCCCTGAGCACCCTGCTGGCCCTGTTGAAGATAATCCTCCGGCTGAAGATCCATAAAATGGCAACATGTATTGCACTTTTTGATGTAAAACTGTAATTAATCAAGTCTCTTCCAAGTTATTGGTTGAATTGTCTTCACTTTAGCGTGTTTATCCCTCTCATGATACCTCTTGACCGCGAGCTCTCGATTTTCTTTTAGCATATTAATCATCTGACAGTGAGTTGTTCGATTGTTGGTATTCTTGCCTATTGCCCTTCTGAGTCTATTTGAAACGTCCCAAGGCCTTACATGTAATTTGGATACCTATTTTAGGTCCCATCTACTCCTGATCGGGGATTCTTCTATTCCCCCGACCTGCCTTCCTCGTCCTCTACTGATCCCCTGCCTTGGTCTTGCTCCTCGATTTGTCCTTTGCCTTGTATTATAGGTCTGTATTACAGGTTTGGATAACCGAAGACCGGGAAATTAAGAGTTATGCACAGACCGGAGTTCCTCCTGATCCAGGTCTATATAGACGAAGACCTGGGAATTTAAGAATTAAACCCCGCTCAGGACAGCGTGGGTGCTTTTCTAAGACAATTGTTTGTATCTTTTCCCGAGATCCGCCTCTTCGTACTTTGTGCCGGTACTTTTCCGTATATGCCCCTAGGCGTTATTTCCGAGGAATATCCTTCGGCTCTCGCTATTCCCGCTTATTGTTTTGCTCCGATGGATGATAGTTTGACTAAATTACCCTTTTGTTCGGCGACTATAAATATTCTCTTCACTTTCGACTTCAAGCGTTTCATGTCCTTTTCTTCTTCCTTTCGCTTGAATCCCTCCTTACTTCTGATCCTCTTGCTTCTACCTCGATAGCTTTCTACTTGATCTTTCTTCTTTGTGTTTCTCTTTTCCATGGCTTCCCCCTCCTTTCTTTCTTCTTTGGCGGTGATACACTATCCTGGCTCATCCACTTTCGATGAATTGGACCGAGATTACCTACGCTACACCTTCAGAGTGGAGGATGACGTGCAAGTGATTATCCCTACTAGAATACATCAATTCTTCAATCCTCCTGCTAGCTCTAGCACTTTCTTCAAAGAACAATTTATAGCGGGCCTTCGTCTCCCTATTCACCCTTTCTTCTCCGAAGTATGCCGCTATTTTTGAATTCCCCTGGGGCAACTAACACCCAACTCCATCAGGATCCTCTGTGGCTTTGTAGTACTGTGTGATGTGTGTGAGTTATCCTGGTCCGTCCACTTATTTCACTGCTTCTTCACCCTTCGGTACCAGGAAGAAGGCACATTCCGTTTTCAACCCCGTCTTCGGACTACTTTTTCTCATCCCTGCCTTCTTCTGACCCAAGCTGGAGGAACAAATTCTTCTTCATTATCTTTCCCTACGAGATGGAGTGGCCCTTGCGATGGCAACAGTCACTTCCTCCCCCTCCCGAACTAGGAGAATTTCATCTTGACTCCTCTTACATAGAAGTCTCGTCTCGCTTGTCCGGCTAGCAGCTAAACTTGGCACGGCTATTATCATCGGAGGAACTGTTGTCCTATTTTCGCCTGAGTCATCTGACCCTGGATACGCCTCGCTCCCTGGGTGAGCCTCTCTTTCCTTTCTGATATCGCTTCGTGAGTACTTTGTTTTCTACAGCAACTAATCTCCCACTTTATCTTGTGCAGCTGAAGTCTTAACCCATGCTTCGGAGGTTCAGCCCCTTCCTATAAGCGATATGGAAATAATGAGGCGTGGCCGAGTTATCCTGCAAAGGAGATCCCTCCCCCACTCGTCTTCAACTTCAATCGGCGGGGCTTCCCGGGCCCATCCTCCGCCCCGACCTGCTCGGCAAGGGTCTTTTGTTGTCCTCCCTGTTCCCTTGACTCGCCCCACTTGCCCACGCACTGCGCATCCCCCTCGGCCAGCTGCCCCTGCTCGCCCCCGGGCTGCTCGTCCACCTCGGTCGGCCGCCCCTGCTCGCCCCCGAGCTGCTCGTCCACCTCGGCCCACTACTCCGACACCCATCCAACCAGTCAGCTCTCCCCGAGCCACTTATATCCCTGGTCTGGGTCTGGGTGAAAGACGTATGGGCCTTGGTGGAGGAACAGGCAATGTTTCCTTCGCCAGCCCTGCTTTCAAAGAGGTTTCTCAAGTTGCCCACCGGGCCCACGCCACAAATGAACGCCTGAGCCAGGATGCCCCTTCTCCCTCTAAACGCAGGGCTCAGTCGCCGTCCAATGATTCTGACTCGGATGACCAGCCGCTGGCTCAGAGATGTCGACGTCGAGCCCCTCGTCCGGTGTCCAACTCAGGCCCGTCGTCTGTCCCTTCTCCTCCTCCAAATGCAGCTGCCTCTCCTCCACCTCCCCATGTGACTCCGCCTCCAATCCCGAGCCCTATAAATGATCCCCCTATTTCATCTGATACCTAGGTCAAACCCCTGTTGGCTCAACCTTCCACATCGCAGCCAACTCAGGGCGATGAAGCTGGCCCCTCAGAATGCCCTTTAACTATCCCGCCTGTAGTACCTCCTCAGGGGCCTTCTTCAGCTCCTTCTGACTCTACTGTTGATCCCTCTGCTCCTCCTAGCTCAATCGCGGGTCCCTCAGACCCATCCCAGCTTACTTATCACAGTTATTGTACTAGTGTCCCTTCTGAGGAGAGGTTATGGTCCTGAACAGATGTTCCCACCAGCTCCCTCAAGATGAAAGGTCGTCTGGCCACTTTATGGGAAGAAAGAATACAGCATATGGACTCCTTGCCTCCCCGGCCCAGATGGACAAATTCGCAGAGTTATATGTCAAGGTAAACTTTGAAGCTTTCCAAACTGTTGTTTTTCCCTCTCTTATCAGATATTTCCTGTATACCCCAGGCTTGTGCGGAGTCTCTAGCAGTGAACAATTCCTTCCATGCTATTTATCATCAGAATAAGGTGCTGCGAGACCAAGTTGCTGAACTGGAATTGTAATTGAATGATCCTGCCCAGGCCAGCCATACTTTGCGGGCAAAGATAGAAGATTTGACCAGACAGAAGAACCGTCTGGAAACATCCCTAGCGCAAGCCAATCAGGAACTTAAAGATTTCCAGGAAAAGCAAAGTCAAGTTGACATTGTGCACCAGCAGAGTATACATCAACAAGCTTTAGAGCATCAACGAGCTATGGACCAATTAGCTCAGAAGCTGCGTGCTGCTAAGACTCTAGCGCAGGATCAAAACCAAAAGTTAAAATCACAGGAGACCCGGTTGACCTCTTAAGCAACAGAACTAGCCACTGCCCGGAATGAACTGGCTCAGGCTCGGGCCACCACAGAGGGCGTATCAACAGCTCTGGCTATTTACAAAGATGGAGAGAACGATCGCTGTCTACAGAACCATGCTCAGTATCTGCGTTCTCCAGAATTCTGTACACATGTTGGACAGTGTTTCTCTACATCCGTTATCTATGGGATGGGCGGGGCTCTGCGACAACTTCATGAGCAAGACTACTTAAAGTCCCTTCCTCCCCCTGAATTCTTAGACCATGACCGGATCCTCAAAGAGATACCAGATGAAATATTTGCTCCTTTCGAATGATATTTTTTGGCTTCTTGTACATAATGACTTGAGAATTTCTTGTAAAGTACTTTGTTGTTTCCTCATTTGCGCTTTAAGGCTCGTTTTTACTAAAATTGCTTAGCTTTTGTCACAAAAAGTATTAGGACATATAATTTCTGCTTTCACCTCTTTTTCTGCTTTCCCTGATCTACTCTTCCCTGGTCTGCTATCCTAATTTGTTGGATAAGGGACAGATCGGCTTATTACCCAACTTACACTTCTCGACCTGCTTCTTCAAACTCGATAAGGTTGCAGATAATTAGCACTCCATGGTCGATCTAGCCTCTTGCCCCGTTCATCTTGTAAATAATAAGCTCCGGATTCTAACTTTTTAACGACCTTGTAAGGCCCGTCCCATTGAGGTGCTAGCTTAGTCACGTCCCCTACTGGCTTGATTTGCTTCCAGACCAGATCTCCTTCTCCAAAGAACCGAGAAATCACTCTCCTATTATAGTTTTTTCTCATTCTTTGTCGATAAGTCTCCAGCCGAGCCACTGTTCGGTCCCAGGTCTCGCTAATAAGATCTAGCTCGGCCAACCTTCGTTCTGTGTTTTCTTCATCATATAATGTCCTTCTGACTGATGGCACTCCTATTTCTATGGGTACCACTGCTTCATTGCCATAAACCAAGTGGTATAGCGTCAGACCTGTGCTTTCCCGAGGTGTTGTAAGATAGGCCCACAGAATGCTTGGCAGCTCTTCCACCCAATTGCCTCCGATATGATCTAGCTTGACCTTCAGACCTCGTACTATTTCTCTATTAATTACCTTGGTCTGACCATTGCTTTGTGGATAGGCTACTGAAGTGAAGGCTTGCGTTATGCCAAATCCCTTGCACCAGGCTTGGATTCTTTGTCCTTGAAATTGTCTTCCATTGTCAGACACCAGCTTGTGAGGAATATCAAATCTGTAAAGAATGTTCTTCCATAGGAATTGAATGACGGCATCTTCTGTAATTCGAGCCAAGGCTTCTGCTTCTACCCATTTAGAGAAATAGTCCACTGCCACTAATAAGAAACGCCTCTGACTTGGCGCCATCGGAAATGGTCCCACGATATCCATGCCCCATTGATCAAAAGGACAGGAAACTATAGACATTCTCAACAGGGTCGTAGGTTGATGTGTCAAGTTTTGATGTTTCTGGCAGGACATGCATGTGTTCACCAACTTGTGAGCATCCCTCTGTAAAGTAGGCCAGAAATACCCGGCCAGGAGCACCTTACGAGATAACGTCCGACCGCCTACATGATTGCCACAGCATCCCAAGTGTATTTCTCGCAGGGCTTGATCTGCTTCCTCTACCCCTAAGCATTTGAGTAAAGGTCGAGAAAAGGACCTCTTGTAGAGCTGATCTCCAATCATTACATAAGCATGCGCTTGCTTCCTAACCAGCCGTGACTCTTCTGGATCGGTTGGTAAGATACCCTGCCTGAGATAACTGATCATGGGTGCCCGCCAATCAATAGTTACTTCTGCATTGTTTTGCAGATCTATCTGGGCTATCAGAAAAGTTTGTGCTGCTGACCGATCCAGCACCCAAGTGGTTAGGGAACTGGCCATCTTTGCTAGCTCATCTGCTCTTTCATTATCTGACCTGGGAATTTTGGTCACGATGACTTCTGTGAACTCCCCTTTCATCTTTTCATATGCTTCCTGATATACTTGTAATTTGTTGCAATTTATCATAAAGTTACCATTCACCTGCTGAGTTACTAGATGCGAATCTGAATAAATGATCACCCGGGTGGCCCCTACATGTCGGGTTGCTTGCAGTCCGGCCAACAAAGCCTCGTACTCTGCTTCATTGTTCGTGGCTCAGAAATTTAATCGAACCGCCAGTTGGAGTATATCTCCTTGAGGAGATATTATCAGGACCCCAACCCCGCTTCCCTGATGATTAGCAGACCCATCCACATAGATCTTCCATGTTTCTTTAGAGTTGGTTTGATGCACCTTGGTTAGGAAATCTGCTAAGGCTTGTGCCTTAATAGCAGTGCACGACTGATACTGTATGTCATATTCTCCCAACTCTGTGGCCCATTTGATAAGCCGACCCGCAACTTCTACATTGGTCAGTGCTCTTCCCATGGTGCTATTGGTTAGGACTGTGATTGGATGCGATAAAAAATACGGTCTCAGCCGCTGAGCCATAAGGACCAATCCGTAAACCAACTTCTCGAGGGACGTGTATCGGACCTCGACTCCTTTCAATAAATGGCTGAAAAAATACACTGGTCATTGTACATGGTCATGTTCTTTAACGAGCACGGCCCCTACAGCCTCAGGGGTGGCCGACAAGTAAACCCATAAGGGTTCTCCTACAACTGTCTTAAAGAGAGAAAGAAGAGTCTCCAGATACTTTTTCATCTCTTCAAAAGCTTTAGTGCATTCATCGTCCCATTGGAACTTGGAGGCCTTCCTTAGCACCTTGAAAAAAGGAGCAGCTCGATCTGCAGATCTGGAAATGAATCTTGACAAGGCAGTTATTCTGTTGACCAGCTTCTGGGTTTCTTTTAAATTCTGAGGAGGTTGCATATCCTTGAGCACTTGAACTTTTTCAGGATTGGCTTCTATTCCTCGCTCAGTCACCAGGTAACCCAAGAATTTTCCTCCTTTAGCTCCAAATAAGCATTTCAAGGGATTGAGTTTCAGCCCATATTGTCGGAGAGTCCTGCATGTTTCTTCCACATCTTTGATCAAGTTTTCGGCCAGCGGGGATTTGATGAGTATATCATCTACATAGACCTCCACATTTCGCCCGATCTGCTCCCGGAAGATTTTATCCATCATTCGTTGGTATGTGGCTCCGGCATTCCTGAGACCAAAGGGCATGACAGTGTAACAGAAAGTACCGTCAGCCGTAATAAAGCTAACCTTTTCTTGATCTTCCCTTGCTAGAGGTATCTGATGATACCCCTGGTAGGCGTCCAGCATACATATTCTCTCACAGCCGGCCGTGGAATCCACCATTTGATCAATCCGGGGCAAAGGATAACAGTCTTTAGGGCTGGCCCGGTTGAGATCCCGGAAGTCTATACATACTCTCCACTTATTGTTGGGCTTCTTTACTAAGACTACATTGGAGAGCTAGGCTGGGAACTGAACCTCCCGAACATGTCCTGCCTTCTTGAGCTGATCTACCTTGGCTCTTATTATTTTATTCTGGTCAGCTGAGAAATTCCTTTTCTTTTTCTTTACAGGTCGGGAGTCTAGTAATAAATGTAACTTGTGTTCAGCTATTTCCGGCTTAACCCCGGGCAGCTCCTCAGTAGACCAGGCAAAGACATCCCGGTTGCGGATCAAGCATTGAATTAACTCTTCTTTGAGGGGAGAGGGAAGGTCGCTTGCCACCCGGGTCAAACTTTCAGGTCGCTCGGCGTGTAGTTGTACATCTTCCCAAGGGATGGACTCCTCAACTGTAGGAAGAGGCTCCTTCTGCACTGCATGAACACCTCCATCTTATATTCTTTGATTTTTTCGAGCCTCTACTCGGACCATGTCAATGTAACACCGGCGAGAAACCCTCTGTTCTCCTTTGACTTCCCCGACCTGCTCGCCCATGGGAAATTTGATTTTTTGATGGAAGGTCGAGACAGCAGCCCGAAATTCATGTAGGGCGGGCCTTCCTAGAATAACATTGTAAGAAGAAGGGGAGTCCACTACTATAAAAGTGCTCCTCCTTGTGCGCACCAATGGCTCGGTGCCCAAAGATATGACCAGCTTAATCTGACCCATAGGCTTCACTTCATTGCCTGTAAATCCGTATAAAGATGTAGCCACCGGCTGGAGTTCAGCAGCATTAATCTGCATTTCTTTGAACGCAGTCCTAAATAGAATGTTGACTGAGCTCCCGGTATCAACGAAAACTCGAGCCACTCGGCTATTGGCAATGATGGCTTTGATGATGAGAGCATCGTCATGAGGTAACTCCAAGCCCTCCAGGTCTGCTGGCCTGAAGCTAATAACAGGGCCAGTAGCTTGCTCATGACTGCATCCGACGGCTTGAACCTCCAAGCGCCGAACATGAGAGTTACATGCTCTCCCTGAATCTCCGTCAGTTGGCCCTCCAGAGATCATGCTGATCTCTCTGACAGCTGCATTACCTCTGTTCTCAACCTCCCGTGATCCTTCTGGCTCTTTTCCCCGGCCAGGCTGATGAGTGCTAGGCCCTGCGAGGTCAGGACGAGATTGCCCGGCCTGTCCTTCCCCCCTTTGTTCCTCCATCATCTTGATCAACTAAGGAGCTAGCTCGGGCGGAGGTAAGCCCATCTCGGCAGCCCGCTTGGAGTCTCGAGCGAACTGAAAGCAACGGTTAGTATCATGCGTACGTGACCGATGATAAGTACAATACCGATTATTCCATGTCTCTGGTTGGGGAACATGTACAGCAGCAACTCGAGGTGCAGGTCTGACTTCTGGCCTCGGGTGAAATGCGGGTCTGGCCTCCGGGGCTTGCGGTAGAGGTTGAGGAGGTGGTTGAGGCACCCTTCTTTCTTGCTTGTTGATGGAAGGAGGTGGTCTTTCAGCTTTCCTCCGAGCTGCTTGCGCTTCTTCCACTTTAATGTAGGAAGCAGCTTTTTCCACCATCTCATCAAAATTCCGAGCGGGATTTTTGATGAGATCTCTGAAGAATTCTCCCTCTCCCAATCCATGAGAGAAGGCGCTCATTAGAATCTCTGAAGTGGCAGTGGGGACATCTTGAGCCACTTGATTAAAGCGGTTGATATAACTTCTCAAGGGGCTCAGTCAGCCCCTGCTTTAGAGCGAAGAGACAATAATCTGTCTTCTGATACTTCTTGCTGCTAGCAAATCGGCGCAGAAAAGCCGTTTTGAAGTCCAGAAAACAGGTAATGGACCCTTGAGGTAGCCCATCGAACCACTTTAAGGCGGAGCCAGCTAAAGTGTTCAAGAAAACTCTGCATTTGACAGCATCGCTATATTGGTGCAGCAGGGCTGTATTTTTGAATTTTCGCAAGTGATCTTCCGGGTCCTTGCTCCCGTCATACTCTCCGATCGACGGGGCTCTGTAACCTTTAGGCAGTCTTTCATTTAGAATCTTGGCCGAGAAAGGTACTTTCTCGTCCGGATCTTCGAGGAACACCTCAGGTGCGACAAAGGCCTTCCCCTTCTTTGAATCTCGCCGCAAAGAACTCTCAGCCATATAGGCTTGAGGCTGTTCCTTCTTAAGGCTCTGCCCTTGGGGCTCTGGCTGATAATATCCCACACCAGGCTCACGATAAAAATTTGAGGAAATACCCCAGGATGCTTTCTTTTAGAACCCCGATCTGAAATAGGGAGGGGCTCCTTGGAAGCTCCAGCAGGGGCTTGTCGTGGTTGTGAAACAGTTGTCTGTCTCTCGGAGGCTGCCAACCTTTTGGCCTCCTTGAAGAGCTTGTACTCTCCGGCGGTCATAGTGACATGAATACGGCTAGACTCCTCCATCGTCACGTTCCGGAACAGGTTGTTGTGTTCCCACAGACGGCGCCAAATTTGATCCCGTCCGGAAGCTGAGTCGGATGAAGGCGGGCCTTGTTGTGCCGAAAGTTGACAGAGAGTCGTTCAAGTGATGGATGAACCGGGTGCCCACCTAGAAAGGTTCCCACGGGTGGTTGACGGAGAGGGGTGATCAAGACGATGACGCTATCTCTTTCTGCACACACTTAGACGAGTCTCCCGGTCGTTAGAGACCAAAAACCAGGGGGAAAGTCCCCGGGTCAGGTCCTTCGACGCTCAAGTCAGGTACTTTTCCCCCAGAAATCGCAAAAAAAAAAGACGAAAAGTAAAGGACTAGTGGAAAAATGACGAGTGAGCGTACCTGCATAAGGGACAAGGCATCCCTTTTTATACTGCAATGAAGATTCCTGGGTCTGACGGGTGTCAGGGAATGTCGGCTGTCAGGCTTTATCTAGCGGTGATTGACACGTGGCTCTTCCTAATAGGCTGGCGGCAAAACCAAAGGTGTATTGAGCCCCGACTGTTGGCATATTCCCTGACACCTTGATTATTCCCTCTGACAAGCGGTTGCGATTCCTTGGCTGATTTGTCCTGTAGCCCCTGACCGATCCGGGATCTGGATTTGCCCTATTTTTATATACTGTTGCCTTCGACTTGTATGTCCCGATCTGTGTTAAGCTCGTGTCCAGACCTGCCTTTGTCGTCTGCCATCTCGATCTGCCTTCCGGGTCTGTATCCAGACGATCTGCCTTCCGGGTCTGTATCCAGACCAGTGATCTTTGACTTGGGTGTCCCGACCTGCACCTTGGGTCCGGTTCCTGACCCGCCTGTCTGCTGCTGTCTGCTATTATCCAAAGAATGTACGTCCCGACCTGCACGCTGGGTCGGCTTCCTGACCCTCATCATTCTGACTATCTAAGGCATGTACGACCCGACCTGCACGCTGGGTCGGCTTCCCGACCCTCATCTGTCTGACTATCCAAGGCATGTACGTCCCGACCTGCACGCTGGGTCGACTTCCCGACCCTCATCTGTCTGACTATCCAAGGCATGTACGTCCCAACCTGCACGCTGGGCCGGCTTCCCGAACCTCATCTGTCTGACTATCCAAGGCATGTACGTCCCGACCTGCACGCTGGGTCGGCTTCCCGACCCTCATCTGTCTGACTATCCAAGGCATGTTCGTCCCGACCTGCACGTTGGGTCGACTTCCCGACCCTCATCTGTCTGACTATCCAAGGCATGTACGTCACGACCTGCAAGCTGGGTCGGCTTCCCGACCCTCATCTGTCTGACTATCCAAGGCATGTACGTCCCGACCTGCACGCTGGGTCGGTTTCCCGACCCTCATCTGTCTGACTATCCAAGGCATGTACGTCCCGACCTGCACGCTGGGTCGGCGTCCCGACCCTCATCTGTCTGACTATCCAAGACATGTACGTCCCGACCTGCACGTTGGGTCTGTAAGCAGACCTGCTGGTAGTTTCCATCCTTAGCTATACTTGGCCCACGAGCCCATCTACTACTTACTATCAGGGCTGGGTCTTATAATTCTCTCTTTTGACTTTGGTCACGTAAGCTGGACTTTTGACCTCCCTGCTGTCCATATCAGCCTCACTGCTGACCGACCACGTTGGCTTTACTTCTGCCCTTCTTGACCTCCCCGTCAGCTGGACTGTTGACCGGCCACGTTGGCTTGACTTCTTACCTTCCTATCCTACAGGTCAGCTTGACTTCTGACCCTCTTGAGGCCTTGACTCCGAGTCACATCATCCTATTGACCCCACAAAATACGCACCGGATCAGTTTGCTTTGCACGTCCGTTGTACTCTTCCTCTTGTTGGCATTGAGATCTGGAAAGCGGCGAGGAGCAAAAGCGAATTTTTTGGAGTCCGGAGGTAAGGAAGAGGAGGCAGAGGAGCTCGTGAAGTTCTCCGGCGTGGAAAGCATGACGGTGCACGACATATTGGAAGCGCCGGGGGAGGTGGTGCCGAAATCGGGATACAGGACGCTGTGCGGCTGGATGGTGCTGCTCCGCTTCCTGCGGCCGGTCTGCTTAGCCGTACCGAGGAGTTGCTTCCGGCGGTCCAAGCGTTGGGAGCGATCCGACAGCCTAACTTGGTGCCGCTTACGTCGACCTACGCCGCGGATTACTGAAGCAGTTCTTAAGAGGTGAGCTTGCTGTTCGCTTAAAAATGGCATTTTTTTTATTGATCTGGTGTTGGCGATTGAATAAAACATTTTTGTCTAAATTGTCTGTTTTGTCTTCATTTCTCAGTTCAAAATTTACTGTCTGGAAGCTGCTTTTTTCCTTGTCGCATTGCATGCTGTCATTGACAATCTGGTTTGCTGTTCATAAGGAAAATACAAACGTGATCGAAAACAGTAATCATTTGGGAATCATATCAAGGAAAGTCCTCACCTTTCTTTCAATTGATCTTAACAAGTTACTCTTACAATTTGGCTGATTTGTCTTTAATGCTTAGATCGAACAACAATAAATAATTCAACTGCTAACTTGATTGTACAATCTTCAGCTGGGGTTGCAGAAGCACACAGATGGGATTTCACCCAGAAACTATCTCTTGGTATTGTCAAAGGTTTGGATCATCTCCACGAGGGGCTGGGGTAGGCCGTTGTGCATGGCAATCTGAGGAGTAATAACATTCTAATCGACACAGAATTCCTCCCTCAGCTTTTTGGATTTCGGTTTGCACCTCGTCTTGAGTTCTGCAGAGGCTCGGGACATGCTTGAATCCTTGGTTCAGGGCTACAAAGCATCTGAGCTAGGCAAGATGCGAAAAATGTCAGCAAAGTGAGTGACATTTACAGTTTGAGATTGATCCTACTGGAGATGCTCACACAAAAGTATCCCATTGGCAACATCAGCTCCTTGCAATCCAAAGAACAAAGTCTCAAACAACTTTAACTCTGAGCTCATAAACCACAGCATAGATCAAAATTTTATCAATAAGCAACGCCTACTTGCGTTGTTCCCAATTGGCAATCGCGTGCTACTCTGCCTAACATTCTTTGAGGCTGGATATAAATGTGTCATCATGCATCTCGAAGACACTTCCTGCGATGTTACCAGTTGTTGCCAGCAGTTGTCAATCTGTTCTTGGTGCCACAACAACGAAGATGACAAAAATCCTTAGATTGGTTGAAGCAGCGGTGGGTATGTTTCACCTGAAGATATTTTGTGGCTGGCAGCAAATAGCAGAAGAAGTGGTCTCCACTCTCCACTATGACCACCAGAGATCAGGACAAGTATCAGATTGGTCGTCGAACCATCAATGGGATCTTGGGGTAGGTTACATATGTGATTTACAGACAGCTCTTTAAATGTTTGAAGAACTTCTAGGGTAGCATGAACTTGTGTCCTTTGATATCTGACTCAACTGTACTTATCATCTAGACTGTTGATGCTTCATGTGATTTGTAGGTACAAGCTACATTGCTGCTCCTTGGCCTGTTCCGTGACTGCTGCAACAAAAAATATGGAACCGTCACATCAATGATCCCTTAGAGCCTGTCTCATGGATATAAAGAGAGCTTGTCTCATGGATATAAAGAGATGTAAATTCAAATACATAGGTGGAAGACGCATAGCGGGACTACCACATGCAGTGACATCCTGGGGATCGACCCCTGCCCAATCCGGACACACTACCATGTGCCCACCAGATGTACTACACCTCGGGGACAACTGAATGCTACAACAAAAGAGACCTTTTGGTGGTTTGATTTCTTTGCTTGTTGTAAAACACATACGCATCAATGTAGAATTTCCCATTTCTTTCCTTGTTTTTGCCTTCCGAAACCTAAATGAGTTAAGAAAAGGCAAGCAGTGGTGTTGCAGGGATTTTCTATACAGATTTGAGTTGGCCACTCTTGATACTGTCATCTTCAAGCATCAGCTCTGCTTCCATGGCGCTTTTGTTTCCGAATTGCAGGTTAGCAATTGCGACTGACCTGTTTCGATATTGGTTAAATCATAATGTTATTTGCCTTGTAGTCATCTTGTTCATTCAGCCAGAGTTCTATGTGTTGGATCGAGTGGACTGACTAGAGGGGGTGAATAACCTGTAATGAAATATTAACACTTCTCTAGCTAACTAACTAGCAAGGACGCACTGAATTAAATAGAAATAGAAAGCATAAAAGAAATAAGAGGTAGAGAGTTACTTGGTTACAACTTACGTGGTTGTTAATCAAAGAGAATGAAAGTTCAACTAAAATCTCCTTCGTGAAGGCGGAGTAGTCTTTTATAAACTTTGGAAACTCTCTAGGGTGCTATTTATAGCTCTGAGAAAAAATTACCATTGCTGATGTTGCATTGGAGGTGCCTTAGCTGGATAAAACTTTATCCACAACTCAACGGTAGCCTAATGATTACTATTCAATGGAGGCGTCTCGGCTATTATTTATACGAGGTGCCTCTAGTCTCATATTCAACTGAGACGCCTCGGGTCTCTTCCACGATAGCTTTTCTGTCGAGACATCTGAGATGTCTCCAACCAAGTGAGGTGCCTCGGGTCTTTATGGTCAACATTTGAGTTGACCATTTTCAAGCCCTGCTTGCTTAGGTGATCTCCGGTCATACAGAGTTGAGCTCACTTGAACTCAACTCCAACCTTCTCCTAGAGCAGGCTTCCTCCCCACCTTCTCATCTCTCGGATGCGTCGTGTGCATCCTTCTCGCTCCACCGATGTACTCTTCCGTAGCTCTTCATCCTTCGGATGCACCGAGCCCGTCAACTCTATTCTTGTGCCATCATTCTCTTTCGCTGTGTCTTCTGCTCGACTTCTTGTGTTCCTAAGTCCTTGCTCATTCAGACATAAGGTATCAAATACATAAGGTCTAACTTAACTCGGTTGATAACATCAAAATTATCCCGGGTACTTACAATTTTCTCCTTTTTGATATGCATCAACCCAAGTTAAGATTAGGATAAATAAACAATAAAGAATTAAAAATAATAATTTAGTACCAGTATAAAAATAATATCAAATATTGCAATTAAATACAAACAATAAACATTACAATCTCCCTCTTAACGTAACCCTTATACTCCTCCCTTAACATATCAAAAAATAAGAGAAAGTACGATGAAAATGACAGAAAAAATCTTTAAAATTGTTTAACTCAAATTATCGAAGGTTGTTTATTTTTACCAAAATTATTTTGTAAAATAAAATAACTTTTCAGAATTAAATCTCATTTTTGTCAAAAAAAAAATAAAAATCATTTAAAAATTATTTTTAAGTTTTAAAAAATCATGAAAAAATTTTTAAACTCAAACAAAATCATTCAGATTATAATAAAAAATTCACGAGAAAATTATTTTCCGTATGATCAAAAATAAATATTTTATAAAAAATAATTCTTTTTGAATTTAAATGCTTAAAAATAGATTTTGACTTATAAAAATATTTTAAATTTTTCTAGACATGAAAAATATAATGATTATCTATAGAAAAATTAAGTTTTACCAGATTGAAACATTTTTAATTTTAAAAACTCAAATTTTGTTAAATAATTTATAAAAATTAAATAGCAATCGATTTTTTTAAAACAAATTGTGTTAATAGATAACATCTTTATTTATTATAGAAAAAAATTTGAGCAAATAAACCAAAAGTCAAAACAAATTTATTTTACCAATACATTTAATAATTCAACTAAATTAATTTCTAGTATGTACATAAAATTAATTTAATAAGTTAGAACAAATTTTAAAATCCAAAATAAAGTATTGTCTACAGGATTAATTAAATATTTTGTCGGAATATTATTTTTTATAACTTTTACAATTTAACCCTGGTGATTTCTAAAAATTAATTCAGCCCTATATATTATTTAATATTTCATTCTAGAGTAAATGAATTTTAACATATAGAGTTTTTTTTATTTTAATTTTTCTATTTATTCATTTAATTTTACGTTTTTTATTACAACTTTATCAAATTTTTCTTTTAAGCTTGCATGATCTTTCTTTGATTTTATATACGTGGTCTTAGTTTTACATAAAGTTCTACTTAGTATTTTAACAGCTTCGTAAAGTTAATCGGAAGGAAGGATGCATACCTCATTTATCATGTCAGACTCATAGATAGATGCTCCCCATTCATCTATGCTCTCTTCTGAAGTAGCTTTGTCGTCTTCTTTTTCGTGGCTGGTCATTAATGCTAGTCTGATGTATTATTTCATCTCAGATTCGGATGATGACAATTCAGTCCACATTGCTTTGAGGTTTTTGTACTTAGATTTTCTTTTCCTTTGCTTAATCTTGGGCAGTTGTCCTTGATATTCTCTTATTCTTGGTAGTTATAGCACCGAACCTTCCCTTTCCTTCGAAGTAGCTTTGTTGCCTGTTTTTTTTTTTTATCAAAGTTGTTAGATTTAAAAAACTTTGAAAACTTTCTTATCATAAAAGCTTCTTCATCATTATCGGGTGTTGAATCTGAATCCAGTTTGTTCTTCTTAGCTTTGAGTGCTAGGTTCTGAGTCGACTTCTATTCTTTACTTAGGCCTCCACATCTTGATTCGTGTAATTCAAAAGTAGAAAACAATGTTTATAAACTACTTACCTCGATGTCCTTGGAGATGTAGTAGAAGTCTACTATAGACGTTCATTCCGATGTTCTCGAAAATGCATTTAAAGTATACCTTAGTGAATCCCGATTTGTTACAGTTTCTCCAAAGTTGTTGAGTTCAGTTATCAACTCTTTGAGCTTTGCGTGCAGTTGTGCTACCTTCTCTCCCTTTTCCATCTGGATGTTCATTAATTGATTGCGGAATAAATCCCATCTTGTCAGTTTAGCCTCCGAGGTCCCTTGGTATAGCTCGAGAAACTTCTCTAAAAGTTCTTTGGTTGAGTTGTAGGTGGCGATTTGGTTGACTTCTTGAGATGGTAGTACATTTAGAAGGTGAAACTTTGTTTTCCCATTGGCTATAGAGTCGGTCTGCTGCTTTTTGTTCCATTGGAGCTCTTCTTTTTCTTCTCTGTTCTCATCCTTGGTACTTCAAAATTATATTTGATTATAAATAAAATATCAAAATTAGTTTTGAAAAATGCCTTCATACGATGCTTCCATAATATGAACTGTTGGTGCAGGGAACATCATAATCGAATCTATATTTTGATATTATCAAACGTTTAAGTTAAGTCTTATTATTATCTGATGAATTGATCAAGTGTGCAAGAAGCTCAACTTGGAAAGTCCTAATAGGTTAGCTGGATTCGATACTAGATAAGGAAAGTCTCAGTAGATCGTGGAACCAGACAGGAAGTCCAGATGGGTCAAGTGGACCTGACATTTGGCAGGTGGACTTGGTAGGTCTGGAGGACCCGATATCGAGTCAAGTCAAAGCCCTAGTAGTCGATCCGATGCTGAGTGGTTAAGTCCAAATAGGTCTGGAGGACCCGATGTTTGGCAGGTAAGTTACGGTAAACTACCGAAGGTAGTGAAGTGAGGTCATGTCTTATTAGGGATAAACCTTAGGTACTGATCTGACTAAAGAAACTGATGGAGGTTTCTAAGTTGAGATCAAGACAATCGTTACTGTTTCATTCATGCATATTATATTTACACTAATCTTACTCTACATATTTATGTTCTAACTGTGTTTTGCAGGGTACATATTATTTTTATTTACTAACAATGCTTTACAAAAAAGTTGTTTCGTTGACGAAACAAAGGTGTTCAGTCGACAGATCTATAAAATATCGAAACAACGATATTTGATTTAGAATACAACAGGAATTTTCGGTTCAGTCAACGGAGAAAGGTGATTAGTCAAGGGATCAGTTTATTTCTTGAATTAAACAAGATTTGAATTAGAGTAAAAATGGCAAAAAGACGTTCAGTTGATGGAAAGATCTTGATCCGTCGATGGAACAATGAGATTTCGGCAATCGAACGGATTAGATCAACGCAAACAAGGAAGGAATAGAGGATCAATCGATGGATAGAGTGATCAGTCGACAGATCAGTTCAGTTGACGAAATATCTTATCAATCAATCGACAGAACGAGACCTATAAAAGAAGCATTCGAGCTCCGAGCAAAAAAAAAACCTCCTGCTTTTCAATTTAGTATTGTGCTCTTTCTCTACTAATGCAAACTGCAACTACTATGACGCCGAGAGACTTCCGACAACCTACACTACTTCTTAGATTGATCGTTGTCGTTATACTTTGCTTTTAAAGTGACAAGATGCAGCCCCCCGCTCTCTCATACTCTTACGATCCAACATGAACTCCTCCTCGAACTTCGGTGGATGAATGCTAGATCTGGTAATTTCCTTGTTGCTTCAGTTGACAGTTAGTCTTTCTAAAGCGGTTAGACTCTGATACCATTTGTTGCATCGAGTAGACCGGCTAGAAGAGGGTGAATAGTTTGCAATTAAATATTAACACTTCTCTTGCTAACTAACTAGCAAAGACACTTAGTTAAATAGAAATAGAAAGCATAAAAGAAATAAGAGGTAGAAAGTTATTTGATTACAACTTAGGTGGTTGTTAATACAAGACAGTGAAAGCTCAGCTAAAATCTCTTTCGTGAAGATAGAGTAGCTTTTTACAAACTTTGGAAGCTCAAAAACAAATCAGGAAATAATTATAGAGTATGTTATTGAACACCTAGCTCTAGAGTGTTATTTATAACGTTCTGGAAAAAAGTTACTATAAGTATTCTGTGATAGTTTTGATGTGATCAACCAAGTCAAGTTAGGTCATGTTATATTTTGATCCTTGTATCTAAGTGTATAGGAATTTAGGATCACAAGAAGTTGAGCGAGAGACACAGCTAACCAGAAGAATGACACGGGAAAGAGTCGATGGACTCGGTGCGTCCGAGGGACAAAGGTGATGCGGAAGAGTATGCTGGTGGAGGACAAGGAAGTGCGCAACGTTTTCGAGGGATGAGAAGCCAGAGCAGAAGATTGCTCTAGAAGGCCAGAAGATGGGTTCAGATGAGCTTAATTCAAATGGCCGGAATCACCCAAGCGAGCGGAATCAGAGCAGAAGCTCATACAAAAAAGTCAACTCTAAGTTGACTCTTGTCCGGGCACTCGAAGCAATTCAGGGCGCTCGGAGTCTAGGTTTGGACCACTTTGGTCCAGCCAGAGCACTTCAACTCCTCGGTGTTGTGGATGAGCATCAGCAGGGGCCAGGCGCTCAGAGCGGAATAAAATTTTATCCCGCATTCGTTGTGTAGTCATTTGCGAGAAGATGAGATTTGTCATGTTGGGGGCGCCTGGAGAGGATCCAAGTGCTCGAACCGTGTCATGTCAACAAATGATCAATTTCGACCAGTGAGCTATAAATAGAACCCTGGTCTTCTCCTTTCGAACAACACACTCTATACTTCGAATCTCTTTCTGTTTTTCACTTCCAAGCTTAATTTTTGTGTACGAGGCTTCTCCGCCTCCGATGTTTTGTTCGAAAAGGAGATCTTCATAGTGAGCTTATTTGCCTTGAAGTAGCAATATTTTGATTGCCAACCAAGTAAACTATTTGTCTTGTACTCCCTTTAATTCTGTAATATTTCTTTAAGTGTGTAATCATATAAAGCATGATTGTTTGAGAAAGGTATTTGTTGTTAATTGTATAGGACAATTCACCCTCCTCTTGCTGGCCGCAAGAGATCTATATTTACCTTTGCTGACATTGTATTGGAGACACCTTAGATCACTTGGAGACACCTCCAGTTGGATAAAACTTTATCCTCAACTCAACGGCAGCTTAATGATTATTGTTCAATGGAGGCACCTCCGGTAGACTAAGGCCCCTCAAGTACTATTTATCTAAGGCGCCTCCGGTCTCTTCTATGACAACTCTTTTGCTGAGGCATTTGAGGCATCTCTTGCCAGATGAGGTCTCTCGAGTCTTCATGGTCAACATACAAGTTGATTATTTTTGGGCCCCACTCGCTTGGGCGATCTCCGGTCGTCTGGAATTGAGCTCACCGGAACTCAACTATGATCTTCTTCTTGAGCAAGCTTCTTCCCCGGCTTCTCGTCCCTTGGATGCGCCGCACGCATCCTTCTCGCTTCATCAGTGTACTCTTCTGCAGCTCTTCGTCCCTTGGATGCACAGAGCCTGTTGCCTCCCTTCTTGTGTCATCTTTCTCGTTCGTTGCGTTTTCCGTTCGATTTTTTATGTTCCTAAGTTATGCTTACTCAGACATAAAGTATCGAATACACAGGATCTAATTTAACTCAGTTGATTACATCAAAATTATTTTGGAATACTTACACTATGTCTTCTTATCCCTAGGGCATAATCGAGTTGGTTATCACATGATAAATTTACAGAATTAAACAAAGATTGAATCTTTAGCGACGACCAAAAAATTACCTTCCCATATAATAACTAATTTTTAGCGACGACCAAAAAATTACCTTCCCATATAATAACTAATTTTGATTTCCTAATTACTCTCTTCCAATGACATAAGACAGTCATGGGGGCCATCACAAATTATACCTTTAGCAAAATAGAGTTATATGTTTTCCTTCTTTATATTCTAATTTATTTTATTTCACCTTGAATAAATTGCACCATTAGTCTTTGCAACGAGAAAATATATAAAAATTAAGAAATTGTGTATGATATAGTTTGTGAAATTATGTGGTGAAATAAAAAATAGTAAACAGTTGGCTTGTAAAGTGCAATTGTCTCTTTAATTTTGTAGTTTAGATCAAATAAAAAAAAATCAGTATTTATTAGGCCTGAACCACCCCTATAAATACAGATAAACCGGCCATAGCCCATCCGGTCCCTGGCGAAAGGGGTCTTGTTCGTCGTTCCTGTTCGTTTCTGAAACCCTAATTTGGCATCGCAATCGATCATGGCGACGATTAGCCTTCGCAAGGCAAACACCCGTCTCCCGCCGGAAGTGAACCGGGTGCTGTACGTGCGCAACCTCCCTTTCAACATCTCCAGCGAGGAGATGTACGACATCTTCGGCAAGTACGGCGCCATCCGGCAGATCCGCATCGGCACTAACAAGGACACCCGGGGGACCGCCTTCGTCGTATACGAGGACATCTACGACGCCAAGACTGCCGTCGACCACCTCTCCGGCTTCAACGTCGCCAATCGCTACCTCATCGTCCTCTACTACCAGCAAGCCAAGATGGCCAAGAAGTCCGACTCGAAGAAGAAGGAAGAGGAGATCACGCGTCTTCAGGAGAAGTACGGCATCTCCACTTCCAAAGATAAGTAATAATTCACAAAGGCGCAAGCTTTATCCGATTAGGGTTGTTGAATTGGGGATTTCTTGATAAGTAACTGATTTGTATGTTATGTCCGTTGTGAGCTGAAACCTTTATGCCAAATATGTACGGCCTAATTGCCTTCTACTTGAAAAATCAGACATTGAGCTCTTGTATATGGTTGTTTTGAGATAACTATGTTTGTTTTGGTTTTGCATTTCTGAGGCTATTAGTCTAAATTGATACAATTTCCACTTATTCGACTATAGTTCTCGAAATCTAAATAAATATGTTGATAAACACTGTGAATTGATGTCATGGAACTAAAACAGACAAGTGATCAAGTTGATACTCTTTAATCTGTGTTTGTTTGTAGCCTGCCTGAATTTTTATGAGGTTGGAGATTATTCTCGACTGATACCGTTTCTAATTTTTGCAATTCTGGCTCTTGAAATCTAAACAAGTATGTTCATAGACAGTGTTACTCCAAGTTCTTGGAAATCAAACTTGATTGAGTGATCAGGTTGAAATTTTGCTGTGTTCAAGTTTTGATTAAATGGATATATTGGTCATTTGTTTGTGTTCTTAGCATGCCTGTTTATTTATGAGTAGAGTCAAAGGTAGATAGTATTGTTCATTATATGCTTTGATGAATTGTATATTAAGATCTTCATTGGAAAAAAAAAGAGAATAGTTATGTAACATCTTCAAACTTCGCCCCCAAAGAGTACATTTTGCATAAGTTGTTCTTTTTCTATGAATTTGGACTATATGCCTTAAAAGTTATTATGAATGAGTAATTTGTTGCATGCAAAGATAAGATTAAAAAAAGAAGTAATTTGTTTCTGCCTGTGTTTTTTTAGTTATAAAAGGACTTTCTTTCTTTTTCAGAATATCATTTATGAACATTAGTGTTCTATAATTCTATTCCATTTCACTGAAAGTGTAGAATCTGTCTAGCTTCAAAATATATGATAAAATAAAAGAGAATGATGGGAAATAGGGGGAGGAAAATGGCTTTGCCTTATTTCCAACGAAGTTATTTTTTCCTTAAAAAGAAAAAAATATCAGGAAAAAATTAAAATAATTTTTAGTTGAAGCTTATCAAAAAAGAATTTTCCATTTTTTTGCCTCTCATTTTGCCTTCCATGGAGTTTATCATTTTGGCCATGATTTATAAGGAATTTTTTAGTTCTCAAACCAACTTTAACTTTTCTGGCTAGTAAGATGAGATAGGCAACCAAATCAAGCATTAGAATAAATTACTGGTGAAGTTGGGATGTCGTGTGAGGAGCTTCTATTAATTTGTTGGACGGAATGTAAAGTTGGGATGTCAGTTAGGAGCCATTGTATTTCTTGTATTCACTTGATGGATGGAATGTGGAGCTAAATCATCTATTCTAGAATTGAATTAATGGAGTTGTAATATTTGGATATCGTGCATAAAAAGAGATAAATTGTCTCCTCGGATGAGTCTAGTGGTTAGCGCATAAGGTGTTGTCACCATGAGGTTTGAGGTTTGAATTTCGACAAAGTTAAAGTAAATGTTTCTTTTAGGTGCTAGTTACTATTCTAAAGGCTAGTAGTTGTCCGTGATTTATCTCTTCCGTATTGGTCTTGAGATGAGTTGACGGGGGTGTTGGGGACTCATCTAATAAATTAATGTAATTATGGTATGAGTTTAAATTTTCATTACTCCTACACGAATATCAATAGGATATATATACTATTTTTTTTTGTTATTTTTCATAAAAAATATTGGTTTTGTAAAATAATTGATTTTATTTTTATTGTTGTCAAATTAAATTGAACTTATTAATTCATGAGCCATTTAACACAGTCTGGATCCTTTGGACCGTTTTTTACGGTCCAGGGGATGATCCCTTGATGTGGATTGGTGAAATGAATTATTCTCGTTCATAAAATAAGTAGGGATCATTCATTTCACCAATTCATGCTAAGGGATCATTCCCTGGACCGCAAAACCCTCCATTTAACAAACCAAACTAAAGAAAATTTTATAATCCATTTATTCTATATTTCATTTTTAGAATTTATTAATTTCATTTTATGAATTTAACACGTCGGGCTAAATTAAATATTTTTGGAAATTATAAGAAAAATCGAGATAGAATTATTTGCTCTAGCTAAATTTTATCAAAGCACAAAATTTACAAAATAAAAAAAAGGGTTAAAATAAAGGCGAAGCCCGACGGGCCGGATGAACCGGGCCGAGCCGGACCGGCGATACTATAAATGGGTCTTCTGATTTGTACGGGAGCAATACCTTAATGGGTAATTTCCACCTTCCCGAAGCGAGGTTACTGGAAACTCCTCCCGACGAAGACGACGGCGGGCGGCGGAGCAAAGGCCGCCCGCCCTTTTTATTTTCTCTCTAGAATGAAACCCTAAACCTTCAATGCTATTCCGGCGCAATTCCCCATATCAACTGCGGATCCCTCGCCGCTGCTCCACCAGTAAACGCCTGCTCTCGTCTCTGGCGGCGGCGGTTGTCGCCGAGGAGGAGGAACTCGTCTCCGCTTCTTCGGCCTCAGATTCCCAGAGTTCTCTGATAAAGTTCGTATCTTTGTTCAAACCAGAGGCTGAAAGTATCGCTCCGTGCCAATTCGCCCGCGGGGGCTTCAGTCGACATGGAGCTCCGAAGGAGAAGGAAACGGTCTCGTTCCCTGGATTGCATGAGAATCGAAGGGTACGGAAGTTGGAGGTTTGCCACGCTTTGGCCAAAGAAGGGAGATTGAAGGAGATGCGAAACGCCATGCGAGGGATGGTGCAGGACGAAGGTTTTTTCTTGTTTCTTTTACCATTTTTTACCTTTCCTTTGATTTCCTATTCTCTGTCGATATTTTCCATAAATTTTCACTGCAAAAGTTGCATATTTTGCTGGCGAGAGTTGATAGAGTTCCAAAACCTCTCCATTCTTGGGGTCACTGTATGCTGTAACAGTATGATGATCATCTTCTTCCTTAGTTTTAGATTTCAATAAGCGTGTAACTATTGATGACAGGATAACTAGTTATGGTCTTAGAGAGCCTGCATTTATGCTGCATATGCAGCTTCAAAAAAGGCAGATTTTAAAGGAGACTGTGTATGGTTGCATTTATCATATATGATTTACATGTGCAGCTAAAAATCCTATCTTGTTCATCTAAGCCCATTTAATCTCTACCAAATGTACATAGAACCCTAAGTTACCTTATTTAGTAGCTTGCAACTACAAACCTTAACTTTTAAAAGTGATAAAATGTGATGAAACTCTTAGTGCATATATGGACCTAATAAATTGTATCCATGCTCTATCATAATTGGTAGTTGCTTAAATTCTTTGGCCATTTATTAAATTTTATGTTGCTCGAAGGAGCATAGCTTGATTGTAATTTATTCATTAAATTTCTTCTTCTTTTTTTCCTAAATGTGAGAAGGAGTTGGTTCGGCACCATTATTGAGTGAGCACCTGTGGACTCATTTCAGACACTGGGATTCCAGCAGCATTGTTTGGGATATGTTGGCAGATGTATATGCTAGATCAGAAATGATGGACGACGCTCGTTTTGTCTTAAGCAAGATGGCTATCTTGGACATGCAAGCTTCTGTGTCTACCTATCACAGTTTATTGCACAGTGCAAGGTATACAAGCATTGTTCTTGATCTTTATCGAGAAATCAAAGCCAGTGGGATTTCTTGCAGAGAGCAGACAATTGATCTCCTCATAGACAGTCTCTGCAAACAAGGAAGAGTGCAAGATGCAATATCGTTCTTCCAAGAGATAAGAGAAGAGAAATCATATTGCCCTCGTTTGATCACCTTCAATGCCCTCATATCTGGACTGTGTAATTCTCGCTTTATCAAGATCGCATGGTCTCTCCTCTCTCTTTCCTTTAAGTATGGATTTCTTCCCGATGAATATAGTTTCAATTCTCTTATGCATGGGTTATGTCTAGCAGGAAATGTGGAAGAAGCTTTGCAACTCTCTGAGTCCATGCAAAATGACGGCGTAGAGGTTGATGTGGTTATGTATAATATTCTTATAAATGGGTGTCGTCGACTTGGATCTATGCGTGAGATCTGGATGCTCGTTAGAATGATGATAAAACAGGGACTGCAGCCTGATCCTGTTACTCATACTATTGTGATAAGTGGTATTTGTGATGAAGGCGATATTGATGAAGGACTAAGGAGGATGGATATGCTTGCCCGAGGATGCAGGCTGAATATTGTGACTTACAGTGTTCTCCTCAATGCCCTTTGCAAAAAAGGGGACATCGCTAAAGTTGAAGAGTTGCTTCATGAGATTAAAGATATCGGCCTCGATATGGATCTAGTGGCATATTCCATTCTCATAAACGGGTATTGCAAGTTGGGAGAAATAGACAAGGCACTTCAGGTGTGCCGATCTATGAGCTCGAAGAGTGTGATGCCAAATTCTTTTTTTCATGGAGCAATTCTTTCAGGTATGTGCAAGAAAGGTTTGATGTCAGTAGCAAAGTGCTATTTCGAGTACCTAGTTGCTACCGGTCAGAGATTGAACGTTATATTATATAACATTGTCATTGATGGCTTTGCTAAAGTTGGTGATGTCGAAGAAGCTCTTGCAGTATATGAACAACTAATTAGGTCAGCTATAACTCCTACAATTGTGACTTATAATTCCTTGATTTATGGCTTTTGTAAGATCGGAAAGCCAACCGAGGCACAGAGATTCTTGAGGGAAATGGATACGTATGGACTGGTTCCTACAGCCATAACATACAAGACACTTATTGATGGATTTTGTGAAATTGGGGATGCCGATTCGATGCAGATGCTACTTGAGGAAATGGATAGGAAATCAATCATGCTCGACAAAATTACTTACAGTATAGTTATCAAGGCACTTTGTAAAAAGGGTAGAGTAAAAGAGGCTTTTGATAAACTGAACGACATGGTTCTTAGTGGAATAGATGCTGACTCAATTGCCTACGGTACAATTATCCAAGGCTTTTATCAGCAAAGGAACTCAGACATGGCCTTCTACATATTTTATAAAATGTTAAAAGGCGGTATCGCACCTACTCCTGCTACTTATACCTTTCTCATTGATTGTCTTTGTTTAAATCACCAAGTTGACAAAGCAGAGGAGTTCCTATATTATCTTTTGCATCAGGGTATCAGATTGAGGAAGTGTGCCTACACCACTGTCATAAAAGCACATTGTGCCATGGCGATCCCGGATAAAGCCTTTGTGCTCTTTGATAAACTGTTGAAGTCTGGACATGAAGTTACAATCAATGACTTCAGTGCGGTGATCAACCGATTATGCAAACGACATTTTGTACATGAGGCAAAGGGCTTCTTCAATAAGATGTTAGGTTTCGGCATACATCCAGATCAGGAAGTGTGTGATGTGATCTACAATGCCTTCCTCAGGACGAAAGATTACAAGTCATTGATTACTTTCTGTGCCTTTTTGATCAAAAGAGGATTGGAGCCACAATCATAAAAGCACATTGTTGAAGATGGTGATTCCTCCAACCCCTCTTTTCTTATGTTTCATATTAGAATATTAGATTTTATGTGAGTTATATGAAATTATCACAAATGTGTATATTAAATGAGAAAGAGGAAGACCAAAAAAGAATTGATTAGTAATAATAAAATAAAATAAAATTTATTTAAATATAAATAATGATATAATAAAGAATAGTATCTAATAGTATATAATGATCTATATAGTCAATACCACTAGGATATTTGTAATTGTTAATAAAAATATAATGCAGTTTGTTGTTCATTATATGATTGATGTAAAGTGTTTATTATAGATTATTTATATTAGTGAAGTTCTTGAGATGTCTAATTGTAACTTCCTGAAAATGGTTTTTATATCTTGAATACACATTTTATTTCCTTAAACTAGTGTGTATCTTGATTTGAAGAGAGTCCATTTGACTTGATGGTCAGGATATCTGGATCTTAACTCTGCTCAAAATTGTTCTACTCCACTTACAAATCTACTTCAAAGAAAAGTTCAAGATATTCGAGTATGTCCAACTCTCCTATCGAAGAGAACCCTTAACGAACATAGGGTGATACATCGCCTTCGCTGTAGTCGATCACTTGAAACGGGAGGTTTGTATGTGATATATTAGCAACCTCATTATAAATTTTAGAGAAGTCAATTTTGTGAGTTTTTTTAAGTTGATATTAGATATTCAGTTTAATTCGATTCCATAAATATTTTCAACTGACTATAAGAATAAATTTGGTAAATATCCTTATGAGTTTTGTTATAAGATCAACTTGAAATCTGCAAACCATTAGATCACATCAGCCTTTAGGTTTATATGAAAAGCTAGTTTATTCTCTACGGATTTGCATGAAATAAATATACTTATTTATGCTAGAACGGAACTTAGATTTGTCTTAATGATCTAAGTTCAGATAGAAAAGATTATTTTTTTACTTATTAGTAAAATCAATTAATCATTTTGGGTATACATTTTTTTAAAAAATTCAGAATAGTGAATTTTATAATAAATTTCCATATAAAAAAAAAAGACCCGAGTGGTCTAGCTGAAGGTGGCGATGGAATTTATCTTTTAAGAAATTGTTCTTTTTCAAAGTTATTCAGATTTCTTATTGACTAATAATAAATTTTCTGTTAATCTCTAGCCTTTATTAACTTAAATGCGGGAACAAATGAGAGAGTTATTAACGGAATCAAGAACAATTTAGAGTACACAAGTAATTAATTTGTAACAAAATTTGCGATTTGGAGGATAAATGATGATTTTTGAAAGGAAAACATTTGTAAAATCCAGGAGATTATGAGAAAATAAATAAACAAAAAATGAAAATGTTACAAGTATTCAGCTAGCTACTGAAATCAAACCGACAGATCATCAAATCGACATAGGTTCTGTGTAATAATAACACGGGTGCCACTTATATATATAAGAGCAAAAACAAGTATGAAATTTTAAAATCACTTTCCAACAAAAAAAATGCTCAATGGTTGGATCAACCCAAACCGACCTGTTTGATCGGCTTGGTCAGCTAGAATTTCTCATATTCTAGTCCAACAAGTGAACCAGATCATTCAGGTTAAGGACTCTTAGGTTTCGAGTCGAGTTTGAAGTCACAGAAACACTTTTATGCAATGAAAGTTTTCTTCGTATGGAGCTGCTACTAATAACCAGAAGGCGATACAATATGTAGCCTCGCCTTCCATACAGAACTGATATGCAATCGATTTTCTAGGAAGTACTCCCTTGGCGAGTCAAATAAACACTTACCTTGGCCTTCTTGCAATCTCCAACGGTTGCTATGACTTTAGTAGCAAAATGTTAATGTCCAAAATCTGAACCAAGTTGCTTCTGTGGTAGGATGATAAACCACATCAAAGCTTAGGAGCTGATGAAAGAAGCCCCATTTGCTCCGTAATATGATTCATGTGTTCAGTGTTGTTCCACACATTGTCTGCACTTGGCTGAACCTCCATCTGCTCCTGGGTGGTGGATTCAACCTCCTCTGTGTCTACTGCGAGGGGGCTAGCCATCAGGAATTGCTCCCAGAAATCATCGATAATGCCAGGGAGCTTCTCCTCATCATTGAACAGGTTGATGTCAGTATCTGCTGAAAAACCATCAATATCTAAAGGTCCAACTTCTTGCAAGACCAAGGCATTCTGGTTAGCATACATGTCCTGTGGCTTGGGCATTTCCAAAGTTTCAACTGGAATATCAGTAACATTGTCTTCAGGATCTATTCCGAGTAACTCAGGGAGATCTGGGATGTCAATGTTAGTCGGAGATGGAGCAATTTCCTCTGGAACTACAGATAACACTCCAATGTCATCTGGTCCAATCATTTCATTAGCTACTGCAGAAGACTGATCAGATACTGCAGAGGCAGTAGGAACAAATGGAAAGCCAGAATTTGAAGGGATCTCTGACAAAGTAACACAAGAATTCTGACTTGCTGTGCTTTCAAATGCTTCAGATGGAATTTGGAAGTTCTCTAGTTGAAGATTATCAGAATTTCCAAAAGATTCCAACCTAGCAGATGCATTCATCTTTATAATTTGTCTTAGCATTGCTTTGGCTGCTTCATTGATCAGTGGTTGGTACTTCACTATTTGACCTTCGAGCATCTCATCATCATGACTATCTCCCTGTTTTGGCAGCCTCCGCTTCTTGTTTACTCCAGTAATGCGTCTGTTGCTATCATTTTGATTTTGCTGCACAAATTGCGGAAAGAAACCAGGGCTCCGCATGGCCTTTGCGAGGAATGCCATCATCTGTTGTTGACGTTGTTCCATTCCCTGGAGGCGTTTCATCAATGTCTGTAACTGATGGTCTGAGGTTTGCTGCTGCTGGCGCAACCTAATAAGCTCTTGCATGAGTACATTCTTATCTCTCTTCAGCTGCTCAACCTCTTCTTCCAACCCAAACTTGCCCAACTCAACACAAGCAGTAGCTGGAGCACTCTGTGGTTGTGGTTGTGGTTGTGGTTGCGGTTGTGGTTGCTCTTTTTGACTTTGCCCATGTCCATGAGAGGGTTTCCTCCTGTTGATAGTTTTAAGCAGGTGCTTTTGCCCTCTTAAAAATCCCTCGTTCGCAAATTCCCAGCGATCAGGATCAACTTTCCGAAAACCCTGTCCAATAGTATCATGAAGCACCAAGTATATACCTTAACAGCCTTAAATAAACAACTTAGGAAAAAGGGCAGTCGTAAAGTAAGATTTGATCCTCAGCAACCAACATTAGCTTTTGAGTTTCCATGAAAAAATACACCATAAATGTAACATGAAATTTGCATACACAAGGGGTGCAAAGTGTTTTGCAAGAAGGCTAGTCCCCATTAGTTCAATTCCACATCGTGAGCACCTCTATAGAACTTCAGTACATCAACCAAACCATTAAGATCCTTAGGATCCAATTACTTGGATAGAAGATACAAACTTTATGATCCTTTTTCTCATATCTTCCATCTAAGTATTCTGATTAAAGCTAAACTATGATGAATCAGTTCCCTTCCTATTGTGAAACTCTACACCCATTAAGGAGGATTAATAACATCAGGCTATATTTTGGAACATCATGACAATCCGATGCTGTTTCTATATAACTTTGTTAGGAACTAACATAATTATCATACCAAAAAAGGACCAACTTGGAGGAGTCAAGTATGAGAAAAAGGATCATTTAAAACAATCATGTTCAAGTCAGAAACAATCATTGTTAATAGACTAAGTGATGTATAATCTTGTTTTTTTTCAGATATCATGTAAATATTTCATTTGTCCTTCTTCTAAGTCAACAATCTAGACCAAGAAATCAAAAACAACCTGATAGAGAGTTTCATCAGCCTTACTATTAGATAAAGCAGCTGATGAACAAGTCAACCACCTTAAATTTAAACAATTACATAATTGTAGAAGATTATAGCTGGGAATTCTAGGAAGTGGGATACACACATTGTATATCTGAACGCTAAAATTGACTTCAGTAGCATTACGAAACTCAAAAATTAATGAACTTACTTTCTTAAGCTCACGGAAGCCAATATCATGCCTCAAGGAATCAATGTATCATTTAATTGAGTGATGAACATCTAGCATTACCTATCATCATAAACTTGATGTCTATACTTGAAAATAACACAATTTTTCATACTGAATTGCCTATATTCATATAATTTGGTACAGCATACTAGTAGACAGTACTAAAGCAATATATTCATTAATTATTTTGGATTGATCATCATTCATTAGTTATAATCTTTAAAGTAATCATATAATTGATGTTATAAGTTATAAATTGTGTTAGCCTTGTAAGATCGAGTAGTACATACTGGACAATTAATTGGTAGTTCACTCACGATCAAAATTTCAAAAATTAGTGTTAATATGAGTTTCAAGAAACAATCACTTCTATGAGTAGATTACTGAACCAGCACCTTTTTATCAATAAAAAAAAATGCTTTGGACTAAAAGCAATGTATTTGAAGATAATACAAAAGGATCTCTTTTAAATAAAAGGGCAGCTCTGTGCACGAAGCTCCTGCCATGTAGGGTCCCGGGGAAGAATCCATTGTACGTAGCCTTACCCTGCTTTTTGCAAGAGGCTGTTTTCAGGATTCGAACCCGTGACCTTTTGGTCACATGACAGCAACTTTACCGTTGCGAAAATGATCTCTTTTAAATAAGAGTTCAAATTTGGAAGAAGATGAGAATAGTATGCAGGAAATCTTCTTAACAAGAGTTCCTCTCAGGTGAGATATCAACATCTTATCACAATATAGTTAATCAGTAACGCTTGTGGGATAATAGGGCGCCAGGATTTGTGAATTAACTGGACGCGTGAGTTCCAATGAAGCGGAATTGCATCAAGAGCACCGAATTGAAGAGGATCACAAAAACCATTCTATTATTCATGACGACGATAGAATCGAACAGGAAACAGATAGATGGAGCAAAGCAAAAGGGATGGCAGAGATCTTACATAAGTATTGAGCTGCCGAACAAAGCTAGAGAAATTATTGTGCTTGAAGTACTTGGGCAGGAGATCCCTGGCGAACTCCGGCGGATCCCTCACGACGAAGCTGTTATTTCCGGCGCCCCACGATACGATCGCGTCGGTCGCCGGATCATCCACCATGTCGTAAGTCTTGCTGAGGAAAGGGGGCGGCGCATTCCCGTTTAGTCCGGGATTCGCCCCCGCCGCCGTCTCCTTCTCACCGATCGCCGCCTGCCCTCCACCTCCCCTACCGCCACT
This sequence comes from Zingiber officinale, assembly GCF_018446385.1. Lineage (NCBI taxonomy): Eukaryota > Viridiplantae > Streptophyta > Magnoliopsida > Zingiberales > Zingiberaceae > Zingiber > Zingiber officinale. Next base: position 85,467,032 of record NC_056003.1, read on the forward strand.
GTTATCCTCCATTCCGCCCCCAACCATTATGCCGTCCGACGACGAGATCGGCGGCTAGGGTTTACAGAGGGCGTGCGATCTCGGGGTTTCGCTCTATTTCCCCTTTCCTAGCGACTGGCGCAACGCAAGCGCAACGTAATTGGTAGGATACCAGAAGCCGAGCGGGATCCTCTCCAAGACATCTTCTAAACATTGGACGGGTCTGAACGCCTCCATTTCGCATAATCTCCAGGTGGCAGTACAACTGTGAGTATGACGGTTACGATAAGAATTGTAAGATTATGCTATTACTACATCATTGGAGATTATCATCGCTTGAATTTAATCTCTATTGATGAGATGAAAATAATAATAGCCACTAGTTCGTTTAGTTAATTATTTTATTTAGTGCAGTAATAAAAATAAAGAGTAAATCTTGCTGGCCAGAATCTGGCCAGCTAGAAATTCCTATCTCCCAATTAAAATACATGCATGGACATGCATATAATTAATGTGGTCATATGAAATTACTAAAATACCCATACATATACATGCATGCATATATTCTAGCTGGCCAGATTCTGGCCGTTTAGCAATACCCATAAAATAAATGAGATAGGTATGACGAGCTTTCAATCAAATAATAGCAGTATTAATTAGGAGAGATTGAATTTGATACTTCACCCCATGCATTATAAGATATTAAACCATTAACCTATTTTTCTATTATCCAAAAATACTCTATAATTTATAGTAGCTAAGTCTCAATCCCGAAATTCTTGAAATCCATATTTCAATGACCGATCCGACCCTTATCTGCCATTAAAATAAATAGAAAAGTGCTCGTCATTCAAATGGCCATTAGGTTATGTGTCTTTCCATAGTTTACATAGTTTGGAGATGTTTTGTTTGATTTATAATTTTCATATTTTAAACTATAAGTAAATGTCTTTATTTGCTTTATTATTTTGATCATATTAAAAAAAGAAATACATGTCTATATTTAATTTACAATTTTCATATTAAAAACGCCTTTATTTAATTTAATCATATGTGATTTTTTTAAAAAAAATATTTCCATATAATTAGCCACTGTATACTAATTTGACATGTCATCGGAAAAAAGAAATTCTTAATTAAATCTTAAGAATTTAAGTGCGTCGTAAAATTTACTATATGTATATAACTATAGAATTCTGTTTGAACAAAAAAAAAAATTAAATGTCTTTCGAGAATTCATTTAAAAAGGTATAAATTGTCCTTCCAAAAAAATAATAATAAACAAATTTGCTTTGAAGTCAATATTATTATTATTAAAATTCAAACTTAAATATAAAAATTATGATTACAAATATTTAAAAGATATATAAGGCAGTTTTGTAATTAAACTATATAATATAAATTATGCTATAAAGTATATGGCGATATTTTTGGTCGTTATGAACAAATACGGACCGTAAAATTCTTCCCATATGGCGTTCCCATCGGTAAATTACCAACGGGAATTTTACTCACAAAAACATTAACGACGAAAATCTTGTAATGCTGCGATTTTGAGAAGTGAAAGCCAAACAATATGGAGTGAAGAATCGCCTAAAATTTTGTAAGGATGTATATATGTTCTGTACCTTATTGGAATCGTAAAGAAAATTGGACTTCCAAATGAGGGCAAGCAGCAGCAGGAGCCGATGTTTCTATTCATGCTCATGATGCTTGCACAAGTTAGAGGAAGCGGGCGACGGTGCAGAAGAACTCGTAGGCGCTTGCCCCTTCTCGTCACGAACAAGGTCACAGAGAAAGTCGGTTAAAACCTTTTCGTAAGACGGCATCTTAGCGTAACCGGGAAAGTAATTGATGTCCACTATGAGGTAATGATTACTCGATTTGGAATCCCTAATCATGTCGAAATTGAAGAGGCGCAATCCCATCGCCTGCCTCAAACCCATTGCTACCTTCTCGAGAAAGTGCGGCGGGGGCACCTCTGCTTCTTCCAGGCGCTCGTAATATTCGACCTCTTCGGGTCTCTGCGTGGTCACGTTGGACACTTGAGAGAAGGTGACAGAGCCGACGGGATGATCCAGCTTCTCCGGGGAAACGTCGGGGAGGGATTTCCTTCTCACGCACTGCACGTAGTTCCCCACCACATAGACCTTGAAGATGACCCCGCCGTGATTGACGAACTCCTGCAGCACCAGGGGAGGTTTGAGTTTGAGAAGAGCCTCGCGGTGGTAGACAAGGGACATCTTGTGGGATTTGGCGCTGCCGTCGGCGACCAGCGGCTTGGCGATGATAGGGAACCTGAGGTCGGTGGTGTTGGAGAGGGCGCTGGAATCATAGATCACCACTTGGTTGGGGATCCCAAAGGTCTCCCTCCCCTGAGGGATTTCGAGCTCGGACACGAACTGGAGCATGGTGATGCGATTGTGAAGGCGTTCGATGTCGATGGGCCGGTCGACGATGGGGACGCCGGGATTCTTGGCGGAGAAATCCGCGAGCTGTGACTTCCATTCGTCGCCGTAAAATTTGTGGATCACGCAATCGAAGGGGCCCTGCTCGGAGACGCGACGAGAGGGGTCGATGGGGACGAGATCGACGCCGCGGTCGCTCGCGAGGCCGACGAGAGACGGCCGGACAAAGCTATGCTTCTTCTTAGGCGCGAGGGCGTAGCCCACCACAAATCGACGAGAAACGGAGGTGTCCTCCATGGAGAGATCAAGATCCGAAGAAGCAGTGCAACGAAATCCACCCTCGAGCGCTGTAGCGAACTGCATTGCCGAACAAGAAACAACCACCGATCGATCCGATGTTAGTCGACACAAATCGAAGATCAATAAGATAAAACCACGAACAAAAAATTAGGGTTCTTACCTTTTCCGATCGCCTTCCAAACGCAGAGAAGAGACGCGTTTGAGAACGGCGAGACACGATTCGAGGGGGAGACGAGAAAGGTCTGCGACGGGACAATTTATAGCCCGAGTGGCTCGGGAGTGAGATCACCCGAGGTGCGCTCATCCGTCTGTACGCTTGGCGATCAACGGTGAGCTGGGAGCGGTGATTAGAACCAAAATAGGTACGGACCGTCAGACCGAACTTCGACGGAGTAGATCGGCACTCGTTTCGTCGATGAGGAACCTCAGTGGGGTCCAGGGATCCGGGAGATTCCATTGGTTTGTTTATTGCGCCGTTTCTTATTGGTCAGAGCAAATAAAGAACAGTTGGTGATTTTGTCGAAAATAGATGGAATATGCGAATGTTAATGCAAATCGTATCCTAGAATAAATAACTAAAGAAAGAAATAAACACCATAAAATATTATATATATATATATATATATATATATATATATATAAATAATTTTCTAATTTAACATCAAATAGATTCGGATATTTATTGGAACCCAAAGTTATTTTTTATGTGATCAATCAAGTAGGTTAGGTCCTGTTTTGATTTGATCAATGTGTCTAAGTGTGCAGGAGCTTAGGAGTACAGAAAGCCGAGCGAAAAACACGGCTAGCGAGAAGGACGGTACGGGGAGAGAGCCGACGGGCTCGGTGTGTCTGAGAGACGAGATGCTGCGGAAGAGTACACTGGTAGATGAGAAGGACGTGCACGACGTTCGAGGGATGAGAAGCCGGAGCGGAAGTCTGCTCAAAGAGAAAGACGAAAATTGAGTTCGGGTGAGCCCTATTCTGGTGATCGAAATCACCAAGTAGATCGCAGTAGTAATGGGGCGAAATGGAGCTGCAAGTGCTGTTGGAGGCGCCTTCAAAGGCTGTTGAAGGCGCCTCCGCGCCTTTTGTAGAAGGCGCCTTCCATGGCTGGTCGAAGGCGCCTTCGATGAACAGTGCGAAGACGTCTTCCAAGACTATGGAAGACCCCTTCGACCAGGTTAAAATTGTTGGATTTTTCGGGCCGCGAAAATAGCTTTTTCGCGTCGCGGAAACCCCGAAACCCCCTAGCCACTGGATCTCGTGCGAAGAAAAACATTCGAAAAATATGAGTATGAGTTTAAACGTTGATCTACAGTAGATCTACATAAGGATAAACCATTTTATACCTTTGTAGCGAAGCCCTTCGCAATCCCGCTTGTCCTCGGTTCGCCGGATCTCGAAAGTGTCAAAGTAGACACTTCTCTATGTGTATCCACACAAGCAAGAGATGGAGAAGAAACCTTAGAGTGTGCTAGCACTCAAGCAAGGTCTCGGCAAGAAGGAGGAGAGGGAGAGAAGAATTGTGAGCAAGATGAAGAAGATGAAATCAATTAGCCTTGAATGAAAAATAAAAATATTCATCCACACAAAAAGTGGCCGGCCACATTAAGCCTTGTAACCCCCATGGAATATCAAGAGTCACAACTCTTGGTAACTCCCATGAGGTGGCATTTGGTCAAGTCAAACTTGACCAAATGAAGAGGCCTTGATGATGTGGCATTGGTCAAGTCAAAGTCAAGTCAAAAACTTGACTCTTCATCTTCCTACTTAAGTCAAGTCAAACTTGACCACTTCTATCCCTTGGTTGATCTAATCTAACCATTGGTTCAAGCCAATTTTAATTTAATGAATCTCTATTCATCGAATTAAATTAATTAAATGAGTCTAAGTCCAAATTAGACTCACTTAACACATGAACCAACTTGAGTCCAACTCAATTAACCTACTTTGGATTACTCTTAATCCAATTTGGTTCATCATATGAACCTAATCATTTAGGTTCATCAAATGAACCTAGTCTCCATCTAATTGCCCTTAGTGTGTGACCCTATAGGTTCTTGTAATGTTGGCAATGCCCCTAAACTCATTTAGGAGCATAAGTAATGAGCGGTATTTAGCAACACATCATTACTACCCAAGTTACAAGAATGTTGAGATCCAACATCACCTTGTGACTACTAATTGTGACTCCTCACAATATATGACAAGTGTCCTTCTATCCTAAACATCTAGATTGATCAATGTGAGGCATAGACCGTGTCATCCTCTAATCAATCTAAATCTTGAACTCCAAGTACACTCACTCAATCAAATGAGCTCAATATCCTATATTGACTCATTTGGGCATGGCCATGCACTTCGTGGTCTCACTCTATCAAGAATATCGATGTCGCTCCCGTCATATAGGAGGGATAGATCTCATCTACATCACTCACATCCCTCTGCATAATTTGTTACATACCCAGTAATCGCCTTTATAGTCCACCCAGTTACGGGTGACGTTTGACGAAACCAAAGTACATAACTCCTTATGTAGGGATCCATGGTGACTTCAGGTCTAAGGACTAGTAGTCATACTAATAGCCACATGAGAAAGTATATGACACTCATATAATGATCCATGATACTTTCTCATGGCGGGTCATTCAGTATACATTCTCCAATGCATACCCATGTGTCAACATGATATCTCTATATCCATGACTTGTGAGATCAAGTTATCGAGTTGACCTACATGCTAGTCTTATTGCATTAACATTGTCCCTGAATGTTAATACTCGACTAGGAATGATTAAGAGTAGTGTTCCCTATATCATCTCACTATCGGTTCAACTAACCGATTGATATAGGTGAGAACCGTCTACTCAAGGACGTTATTATACTTAGTTTATTTGGCACCAATACAAGTAAGTATAATAACCAAAAATCAAATGCCTTTATTTATATAAAGAATATGATACAATAAGTCCAATATACAATCATCAAATGATTGGCTCTAGGGCTCTAGCTAACAATCTCCCACTAGCACTAGTGCCAATCAGTGTAGGCTCTAAGCCCAAATGACCTAGTGTGACCATCATGCTTCCTTTGTGCCAAAGCCTTGGTCAAGGGATCTGCGATATTAGCCTCTGTAGGTACTCTGCAAATTTTCACATCTTCTCTCTCGATGATCTCTCGAATGAGATGGAAGCGCCGTAGTATGTGTTTGGTCCGCTGGTGTGAGCGAGGTTCCTTCGCCTGTGCTATAGCTCCATTGTTGTCACAATAGAGCTCAATGGGGTCAGCAATGCTAGGAACCACCCCAAGTTCAGTGATGAACTTGCGGATCCAAACTGCCTCCTTTGCTGCCTCTGATGCAGCAATGTACTCGGCTTTTGTTGTAGAATCAGCTACTGTATCCTGCTTCGAACTCTTCCAGCTAACAACACCACCATTAATGCAAAATACGAACCCCGACTGCGATCTATAGTCATCCTGGTCGGTCTGGAAGCTAGCATCACTGTAACCCTTTACAGCTAGCTCATCATCGCCTCCGTATATAAAGAAATATTCTTTAGTCCTTCTTAAGTACTTAAGAATATTCTTGACCGCTATCCAGTGACTTTCACCTGGATCTGACTGGTATCTGCTCGTCATGCTCAAAGCATACGAAACATTAGGTCGAGTACATAGCATGGCGTACATGATCGATCCTATGGCTGAGGCATAAGAGATCTGATCCATGCGGTCTCTCTCCTCTCTAGAATAGGGACCTTAAGTCTTCGAAAGACTCACGCCATGTGACATCGGCAGAAATCCCTTCTTGGAGTTCTGCATGGCAAACCGAAGGAGTACCTTGTCAATGTATGTACTCTGACTTAGGCCAAGCAATCTCTTAGATCTATCTCTATAGATCTGTTGTTAGGATCGATGATCGCGGGTAGAGGGGGGGTGTGAATAGCCGCCCCAAATCGTTCGTTTCTTTCTACAAATCAAGGTTAGCGCAGCGGAAATAAACAATAGAAACGACAACGGAGAATAGAAAACCTCAAACTCGTCGATGTAACGAGGTTCGGAGATGAAACACCTACTCCTCGGCGTGTCCGTAAGGTGGACGAAGCCTATCAATCCGTCGGTGGATGAGTCCCCGGAAAACCGGCTAATAAGAACACTCATTCTGGGTGAAGAAACCTCGCCACATAAACTTCTTGCAACAGCAAGAAAGGTGTACAAAAATACAGCACAAAACAGAAGACAATATGAATGTACAAAACAAAGCTTGCCTACTGTTCTTGTCGACTGGAATCCAAAGCAGCAACTTCAGGAAACTCACAGCAGCAGCTGATCAGTCGAGGAAAGCTCACCCGAAGCTTCAAGAAGGAGCTCACACGAAGCTCAGTAAGCTAAGAGCTCAGCAAAGCTCGATCACAGTCAGGAGTAAGAAGAGTAGCAGTACCCATCTGTAGAAGCCCTCAGCCTCTTTTATACCTGCATCCATCTACGCTGTACCTGCGAAGAACAGAAGACAGAAGACTAGCCGTTGTGAGCCAACGACTAGTGCTGGACCGATCAGGACATCTCCTGATCGGTCCAGGAAGACCCTGATCGGTCCTAGGGACCGATCAGAGCTTCCTCTGATCGGTCCAGGGACCGATCAGCATGCATCCCTTCCTTTTCTCCCGAACTTCTTGCCTTCTGATCGTTGTTTCCTGATCGGTCTGCAGACCGATCAGATAACACTCAGTAGGCTACTGTTTGGTTACTGATCGGTCACCAGACCGATCTAGCTACCCAGTATATCACTGGATCGATCCACTGATCGATCCAGAGCTTGGTTTTTGCCCAAACCAAGTCCCAAACCTTCCAAACCAACATCCGGCCAACCTTGACCTGTTGGTACATCATGCTTAGCATCCGGTCACTCCCTTGACCTGCTAAGACTCCCTACCAAGTGTCCGGTCAATCCCTTTGACCCACTTGGACTTTTCTCTTCGTGTCAAGTATCCGGTCACTCCCTTGACCTACTTGACCTTCTCAACACCAGATGTCTGATCACCCTTGATCCATCTGGATTTTCCCTTGCCCGGCTTCACTCACCAGGACTTTCATCTAGCTTCACTCACTAGGGTTTTCACCTGGCTTCACTCACCAGGATTTCCAATCTGCCCGACTTCACTCACCAGGACTTTCCAATTGTCTGGCTTCACTCACCAGGACTTTCCCACTGCCTGGCTTCACTCACCAGGACTTTCACCTAGCTTCACTCACTAGGGTTTTCACAACTGCCTGGCTTCACTCACCAGGACTTCCCACTGCCTGTCTTCACTCACCAGGACTTTCCCACATCCGGTCCAGAGAACGAGCTACCGAGCCCTCTCTGACCACAGTTCGGAGAACGAGCTACCGAGCCCTCTCCGACTTCCATCCGGTCCAGAGAACGAGCTCCCGAGCCCTCTCTGACCATAGTCAGAGCTACCGAGCTACCTAGCTACCGAGCTACCGAGCTACTGAGCTACTGAGCTCCCGAGCTACCGAGCTACCGAGCTACCGAGCTACCGAGCTACTGAGCTACTGAGCTACCGAGCTCTCTCCGACTTCGTCCAGAGAACGAGCAACCGAGCCCTCTCCGACTTCATCCGATCCAGAGAACGAGCTACCGAGCCCTCTCTGACCTAGTTCGGAGAGCGAGCTACCGAGCTACCGAGCTACCGAGCTCTCTCTGACTTCCTATGCCAAGCTTCCATACTTGGACTTCTCCCGTGCCAAGCTCCCTGCTTGGACTTCTCCGTGCCAAGTCTCCATACCTGGACTTTTCCCGTGCCAAGCTCCCTGCTTGGACTTTTCTGTGTCAGGTCAACTCACCTCGGGTCAACCAGGTCAACCTTGACCACGGGTTGCACCCACAACCTCCCAAGTTTATGTTCTTGTCAAACATCAAGATACAACTTGAGTCTGGTCAACTCGAGTCAGGTCAATCAGGTCAACCTTGACCTAAGGTTGCACCAACAATCTCCCATCAAAATACAACTCTTCTGTTTTCGTCAAACATCAAAATACAACTCGAGTCAGGTCAACTCGAGTCGGGTCAACCAGGTCAACCTTGACCTAAGGTTGCACCAACAATCTCCCCCTTTTTGATGTTTGACAAAACCATAACCTAACTTAGGTTTTCTAATGTTCTTCCTTGAACATTCTCCCCAAACCTACACTCTCCCCCTTTTTGACACACATCAAAAAGAGTGAATCAAGGTCAAGAGTTTCTTCCTAATGAAAGTCTCATACCTTTCATTGAAACCCTTAATTTCCCCCTTGATACTAAAGTCAACAATCAACTTAGTGATAATCCCATATCACTCAAGTCTTTAGGAGTAAAAACTCCCCCTAAAGGTCAACTCCCCCTTGACCAATAGGTAAAACTCCCCCTAAAGGTCAACTCCCCCTTGACCATTGGGTAAAACTCCCCCTAAAGGTCAACTCCCCCTTGACCATTGCACCAACAATGTCTTGGAGAGTTTCAAACCTTTAGAAATCTAAACCACCAACTTCCATAGCTGAAATTTCAGTCAACAGTCAAAAAATCAGCATTTGGCACGCTCTGATCGGTCACCAGACCGATCAGCCTTCACTGGATCGGTCACCAGACCGATCCACACTCTCCTGGATCGGTCACTAACACTTTCCTGGACCGATCAGAATCCTCTCTGATCGGTCCATAAGTCTGATATCAGAATTTCTGATTTTCCTCCCGAAATTCAGAAACTCCTAGAAAATTCCAGAAAATTCCAAAAATTGTAAAACTTTGAGGATACATTCCTCATAACATATATTATCAAGAAAAAATAGTTTTCTATGAAAATAACTTCCATTTTCAAATCTTGATACAAAGTTTAAAAACTTTGAAATAGTTCAAGTTTACCTTAACTTTGTATCAACTTGCTCAATGATGAATGCTATCACTAGAAAAACTTCATCAAGGTTTTTCAAATCAATTTTGAAATAATTTTAAAACATTCAATTTAGGACCACAATCTTAGGGCTAAATGTACATGACTTGTACACAAGCTTTCCCTATGATCCTCAATTTCGAATTAGGCTCATCTAGGTACAAGAACTATGCACCTTGATCCTAACTCATCATCATAATATCTCACACACATCTAAGGTGTATCAAACACATCCAAGTCAATTTTGATGTGAGATATGGGTTTAGGTCATCTTAAGCTAAGTTCTCATGCATTTTCTAAACAACAATTTGATTTCCATATCAAATTGAGTTTTTTATCCTTAAACCAATTTAATTGATCATAAATGCAAGAGATGATGACATGGCATAAAATAATATCATGAGTAAACATATGTGCCAATGTCATGATGTCATGGCATAAAGTATGAAACTTAAATAAGGCATGACATATAACTAACCTAAGTATTATCATGACATTTCAAATGATAATAAATTAAATATGATGTCATGACATGACATATGACAAACAATACATGGCAAATAATATATAAAGGTATAGAAAATACCTAATTCTAGCCTTAGTTGCCATTTTTGATAATTTTGATCATTTTGCCATAAATTCCATATTCCTAAGTGTAATAGACCTAAAATCATATACTAAAGATTTTTAGATCACAATGTGCCAATTAGATTGACCCTAGAGAATTCCTCGAATATGGTTGGCACATGCTAATCATCTTAGGAATAACTTTCCATTTCATTTTCAAGGCTTGATTACACCTTGAAAATTCCTAAAGTGCCACCTTTTGCCATAATTAGATTAACTACCTATTCAATTAAGGTTGGCACACTCTAATCCATCTAGCGTGATGAAATCATGCTCTTAGGAACCCAATACCTATTTGAGCTCATTGGGTTCACTAAATATTCACTAGGGATGACTTCCCTAGCAACCCTCCTAATGACCCTCTTAGGCTTTAAAGCCTTGGCCATTTGGGACTCATCAAGATCAACTCTAGGGGTGACTCCCCTTGTGACCTTGGCGATGGTCTTCCTAGCCCTAGGTCTTGTTCCATAATCGAATGGAACATTATGATAAGTGGGCTTGACCACTTGAGACTTAGGTTTGTGACTCAAACCTCTCATGTCCTTGGGCTTTTGCTTTTGACCCTTAGGCCCTAAAGATGATTTCTCCAAATTCTTAAGGGTCTTTTCTAAAGTGTCAAGTCTTGACCTCAAGACTTGATTTTCCTTTTCTAATACCTCAAGTTTTAATTTGTCATTTTTCTTTGAGGTATTCCTAGGCATATGTCTAGTTGTTTTGGGATTCCTACCTAGGTTTTCCTTAACCTTAGATGAGTTAGTTCTAGGGTTGGCATTTCTAGTATTGTTCTTGTTTAGGCTAACATGTTTTGCACCTAAGCACATGTATCGGTTTCTAAGATTATCATGCTTATCATCATTGGCAATTGCAATAAAGCTACTAGCATGTTTCTTATTAGAATTGCAATAATATGCCTTAAAGGTTACCTTAGGGTTTGCCTTAGCTCCCCCTATAGATGTGCTTGGTCTCTTGTCCTTGTGAGATTGCCTCCCCCTCAGACATTGGCTTCTATAGTGTCCCCTTCGCTTGCATTGGAAGCACACCACGTGCTCCTTACCCTTGCATATCGGGACTCCGACTTTCTTGACTTTTGGCGCCGGTGGAGTCTTCCTAATCCTCTTTGGACATTTACTCTTGTAATGCCCAAATTCCCTACACTCAAAGCACATTATATGTAATTTACTTGAAAGTAAATTGCTTGAGTTACCTAGGATTGAGGATGGTTGTATGCTTTCTTCTTCATCCCTTCCGGAAGTAGAGGCTTCTTCTTCTTGCTCCAATCTTGAAGAAGAACTCTCCTCCTCCTCTTCCTTAGATGTTGAGTAGCCCTCAACTTCTAATTCCTTACCTCCATGATGTGAGCTACTTGGCTCACTTGACTCCTCTTCATAACTTGAATTGGAGCTCTCCTCATGGAACTTAGCCAAGTTGTTCCACAACTCCTTGGCATTGCTGTATCCACCTATCTTACACAAGATATCACTAGGTAATGAAAATTCAAGGATTTTCGTTACCTCGTCGTTGATTGTGGATTGATGGATTTGTTCTTTCGTCCACTTCTTTTTCTTGAGAAGTTCTCCCTTTCTATCCACCGGAGGAGTGAAACCTACTTGCACACACCTCCAATTCTCAAGATTAGTCATAAGAAAATATTTCATTCTTACCTTCCAATACGCGAAGTCGTCGCGGTCATAGAAAGGTGGAATGGTGATGTCTTCTCCGAGTTGATCCATCTCTAGCTTGTGCTCCCTCGGGTGTTAATCCGGCGAAGAGCGACCTCGCTCTGATACCACTTGTTAGGACCGATGATCGCGGCTAGAGGGGGGGTGTAAATAGCCGCCCCAAATCGTTCGTTTCTTTCTACAAATCAAGGTTAGCGCAGCGGAAATAAACAATAGAAACGACAACGGAGAATAGAAAACCTCAAACTCGTCGATGTAACGAGGTTCGGAGATGAAACTCCTACTCCTCGGCATGTCCGTAAGGTGGACGAAGCCTATCAATCCGTCGGTGGATGAGTCCCCAGAAAACTGGCTAATAAGAACACTCCTTCTGGGTGAAGAAACCTCGCCACATAAACTTCTTGCAACAGCAAGAAAGGTGTACAAAAATACAGCACAAAACAGAAGACAATATGAATGTACAAAACAAAGCTTGCCTACTGTTCTTGTCGACTGGAATCCGAAGCAGCAACTTCAGGAAACTCACAGCAGCAGCTGATCAGTCGAGGAAAGCTCACCCGAAGCTTCAAGAAGGAGCTCACACGAAGCTCAGTAAGCTAAGAGCTCAGCAAAGCTCGATCACAGTCAGGTGTAAGAAGAGTAGCAGTACCCATCTGTAGAAGCCCTCAGCCTCTTTTATACCTGCATCCATCTGCGTTGTACCTGCGAAGAACAGAAGACAGAAGACAGAAGACAGAAGACAGAAGACAGAAGACTAGTCGTTGTGAGCCAACGGCTAGTGCTGGACCGATCAGGACATCTCCTGATCAGTCCAGGAAGACTATGATCGGTCCTGGGGACCGATCAGAGCTTCCTCTGATCGGTCCAGGAAGACCCTGATCGGTCCTGGGGACCGATCAGAGCTTCCTCTGATCGGTCCAGGGACCGATCAGCATGCATCCCTTCCTTTTCTCCCGAACTTCTTGCCTTCTGATCGTTGTTTCCTGATCGGTCTGCAGACCGATCAGATAACACTCAGTAGGCTACTGTTTGGTTACTGATCGGTCACCAGACCGATCCAGCTACCCAGTATATCACTGGATCGATCCACTGATCGATACAGAGCTTGGTTTTTGCCCAAACCAAGTCTCAAACCTTCCAAACCAACATCCGGTCAACCTTGACCTGTTGGTACATCATGCTTAGCATCCGGTCACTCCCTTGACCTGCTAAGACTCCCTACCAAGTGTCCGGTCAATCCCTTTGACCCACTTGGACTTTTCTCTTCGTGTCAAGTATCCGGTCACTCCCTTGACCTACTTGACCTTCTCAACACCAGATGTCCGATCACCCTTGATCCATCTGGATTTTCCCTTGCCCGGCTTCACTCACTAGGACTTTCATCTAGCTTCACTCACTAGGGTTTTCACCTGGCTTCACTCACCAGGATTTCCAATCTGCCCGGCTTCACTCACCAGGACTTTCCAACTGCCTAGCTTCACTCACCAGGACTTTCCCACTGCTTGGCTTCACTCACCAGGACTTTCACCTAGCTTCACTCACTAGGGTTTTCACAACTGCCTGGCTTCACTCACCAGGACTTCCCACTGCCTAGCTTCACTCACCAGGACTTTCCCACATCCGGTCCAGAGAACGAGCTACCGAGCCCTCTCTGACCACAGTTCAGAGAACGAGCTACCGAGCCATCTCCGACTTCCATCCGGTCCAGAGAACGAGCTCCCGAGCCCTCTCTGACCATAGTCAGAGCTACCGAGCTACCGAGCTACCTAGCTACCGAGCTACCGAGCTACCTAGCTACCAAGCTACCGAGCTACCGAGCTACCGAGCTACCGAGCTACTGAGCTACCGAGCTCCCGAGCTACCGAGCTACCAAGCTACCGAGCTACTGAGCTACCGAGCTCTCTCCAACTTCGTCCAGAGAACGAGCTACCGAGCCCTCTCCGACTTCATCCGATCCAGAGAACGAGCTACCGAGCCCTCTCTGATCTAGTCCGGAGAGCGAGCTACCGAGCTACCGAGCTATCAAGCTACCGAGCTACCGAGCTCTCTCTGACTTCCCATGCCAAGCTTCCATACTTGGACTTCTCCCGTGCCAAGCTCCCTGCTTGGACTTCTCCGTGCCAAGTCTCCATACCTGGACTTTTCCCGTGCCAAGCTCCCTGCTTGGACTTTTCCGTGTCAGGTCAACTCACCTCGGGTCAACCAGGTCAACCTTGACCATGGGTTGCACCCACAACCTCCCAAGTTTCTGTTCTTGTCAAACATCAAGATACAACTTGAGTCTGGTCAACTCGAGTCAGGTCAATCAGGTCAACCTTGACCTAAGGTTGCACCAACAATCTCCCATCAAAATACAACTCTTCTGTTTTCGACAAACATCATAATACAACTCGAGTCAGGTCAACTCGAGTCGGGTCAACCAGGTCAACCTTGACCTAAGGTTGCACCAACATCTGTATCCCTAGAATGCGGGATGCCTCACCTAAGTCCTTCATTGAGAAGCAACTCCCTAGCCAAGTCTTGACAGACTGAAGCATTGGGATGTCCTTCCCAATGAGTAGTATGTCATCCACATACAATATGAGGAAGACAACTATGTCCCCTACAACCTTCTTGTAGACACAAGGTTCATCTTCGTTCTTGATGAAACCAAACTGTTTGATTGCATCATCGAATCATAGATTCCAGCTCCGAGATGCTTGCTTTAGTCCATAAATGGACCTATGCAGCTTGCATACTCTGCTAGTATTCTGTGGATCTACAAAACCCTCAGGTTGTGTCATGTACACATCCTCGAGCAGGTTTCCATTCAGAAACGCGGTTTTGACATCCATCTGCCATATCTCATAGTCATGGTATGCTGCAATAGCAAGCATGATCTGAATGGACTTAAACATCGCTACTGGAGAAAAGGTTTCATCATAGTCAATACCATGAATCTGCTTGAAACCTTTAGCTACCAAGCGACCCTTATAGATAAGTCCATCCATGTCAGTCTTTCTCTTAAAGACCCACTTACACCCAATGGGTTTTACCCCTTCAGGTGGATCAACCAAAGTCCATACTTGGTTGGTGTACATGGATTCCATTTCGAATCTCATGGCCTCTAGCCATTTCTCAGAATCTGGTCTCATCACAGCTTCCTGATAGGTGGTAGGCTCATCCTCTATAAGCATAACGTCATCATGGTCAGACAAGAGAAATAAGTATCTCTCAGGCTGACGACGTACCCTATCAGATCTGCGAAGAGGTATGTCTACTTGAACTGGTTGTTGTTCCTCAACTCCTTGTGGAACAACATCATCCACAACACTTTGTGGTTCCAGTTCAATTTCCATCGAGGCATCAGAGCTATTTTTCGCATCTTGAACTTCTTCAAGATCGAACGCGCTCCCACTAATCTTTCTAGAAATAAAGTCCCTTTCTAGAAAGACCCCAGTCTTTGCCTCAACTACCTTGTGCTGACTGGGAATGTAGAAGTAATATCCCTTAGTTTCCTTGGGATATCCAATAAAATAGCACTTGTCGGATTTGGGTCCTAACTTGTCTGAGACATGACGTCGAACGTAAGCCTCACAACCCCAAATCCTCATGAAAGACACCTAGGCATCTCTCCCAGTCCATATCCTATATGGTGTCTTTATCACGGCCTTGGATGGAACTCGGTTGAGTATAAAAGCTGCCGTGTCTAGAGCATAGCCCCAAAGGTATGTCGGAAGATCAGTGTGACTCATCATAGATCGTACCATATCTAATAGGGTACGATTCCTCCTTTCAGATACACCATTCCACTGTGGTGTTCCAGGAGGAGTGAGTTGGGATAGAATCCCACACTCAGCTAGGTAGTCACGAAACTCATGGCTAAGGTATTCTCCACCTCGATCTGATCAAAATATCTTAATACTCTTGTCAAGCTGGTTCTGTACTTCATTCTTGAATTCTTTGAACTTTTCAAAGGATTCAGACTTATGTGTCATCAAGTACACATAACCATATCTACTGAAATCATCAGTAAATGTGATGAAGTACCTATAACCGCCTCTAGCAGCAACATTGAAAGGGCCACATACATCACTATGTATGAGTCCTAACAAATCAGTTGCTCTCTCGCTGTGCCCACTAAAGGGAGTCTTGGTCATCTTGCCTCGTAGGCATGACTCGCATATCTCATATGATTCAAAATCTAATGAGTCCAACAAACCATCCTTATGGAGTTGGGATAAGCGCTTGTCATTTATATGACCTAAGCGACAGTGCCAAAGGTAAGTTTGGTTCATGTCATTTGACTTGAACCTCTTGGTATTTACGTTATAGATAGGGTTCTCAAGGTCTAGAATATAGAGTCCATTTAACAGAGGTGCACTACAATAGAACATATCGTTTAAATAAACGGAACAACATTTGTTCTTTATAGTAAACGAGAAACCTTTCTTGTCCAAACAAGAAACTGAAATAATGTTCTTAGTTAATGCAGGCACATAACAACAATCGTTTAACTCTAGTACAAGCCCAGAGGGCAGAGATAAAAAGTAAGTCCATATAGCAACAGCAGCAACCCGTGCTCCATTGCCTACTCGTAGGTCCACCTCGCCCTTTGTCAATGCCCTGCTATTTCTCAACGCCTCCACATCAGTACAAATGTGAGAAGCACATCCAGTATCTTATACCCATGATGTAGAAATAGATAGATTGACTTCTATAAAATATATACCTGAAGTGGAAGTCTCACTTCGCTTCTTCTTAAGATCCTCCAAGTATACCTTGCAGTTCCTCTTCTAGTGCCCGGTCTGACCGCAGTGGAAGCAGGTAGCATCCTTGGCGACCCCTCCTTTCGGCTTCAGTGCCTTGTCTTTGCCCTTGGCTTGGGACTTTCCCTTGCCTTTGGGCTTGCCCTTGCCCTTATGTTTCTGAATCATCAGAACAGTGTTGGGATTAGCCTTCTTAAGGTTTAGCTCAGCAGTTCTTAACATGCTGAGCAGCTCGGGCAGTGGCTTGTCAATCTCGTTCATATTGTAGTTTAGAACGAATTGACTGTAGCTATCCGGCAAGGATTGCAAGATCAGGTCAGTGGCCAGCTCTTGGCCAAGAGAGAACCCCAACCTTTGTAGGTTCTCTATGTACCCAATCATTTTGAGTACATATGGGCCTACTGGAGCCCCGTCTGACATCTTGCACTGAAACATTGCCCTTGAGATCTCAAATCTCTCATGCCTCGCTTGACCTTGATACAGTTGACGAAGATGTTCAACCATATCGTAAGCGCCCATTAACTCGTGTTGCTTCTGAAGCTCAGAGTTCATGGTCGCGAGCATTAGACATGACACATCTAATGCGTCATCTTGATGCTTCTTGTAAGCATCTTTATCAGCTCGCGGGGCATTGGAAGGAGGAGCCTCCGGAATGGGCTGCTCCAGAACGTACAGTTTACGTTCCTGAGTGAGAACTATTCTCAGATTCCTGTACCAGTCCAGGAAGTTTGCTCCGTTGAGCTTGTCCTTCTCAAGGACAGATCGCAGGGAGAAGGTGTTCGTATTTAACGTCATAGTTATCTACAACAGAATAAAAGCAGAAATAAATATCATATTCTTAATCATTTAATTAGGCCTTTAACTAAATGATGCTCCCACTGAATTCTATAATTCATGTGGGACAAGATCCACATCATACTAACCCTTGAGTTAGCTTTGGCTAATACGCCCAAGATTTAGTATGATCGGTAGGTAACGATTACCAATTACATCTCTATGCAACTCTTGTTTATAGGATAAAATCCGCATTTATATTAAAACTCGAGTTAGCTTTGGCTAATACGCCCGAGAGTTAATATAAACGTGATTTTGTCCTACCTTTCCAACCATTGGAAGAATGTCTATAGTTATACTCGATCCAACTGAGTTAACTAGGGATACTCAATCTTATTGAGTTTATACTCGCCCATGCGTTGATAGGCGGGACCAAAATTGTCCCTCCGCACCCTACCAAGATAGTATGTGTTGCTCTGCTTTGGCAGATTCAACAACATCATGCGATCGAGGTAGTGATGGGTATCACGGCATGGTAGGCATTTTGAGTTGTCGTGATTTAGATCTAATCTAAATGATGTTGTATCATATACTCGAAGTAGATCTAATCTAATCGATAGAGTGCATCTTGTACACGATGTAGATCTAATCTAATCGTAAGGGTGCATCTTGTGCACGATTTAGATCTAATCTTAATCGCTAGGCACTAATTAATTACTTAATTAAACATGCATCATATACACAAGTAATTAACTAAGTTTTGTGATTAGTCATGGCCCTACTACGATCTTCTCAAGCCAATGAGAAGATCGGATGGTCAACCTAAGGTCAACTTCTCAAGCGCCTTCCTTTTGACCACCTTGTGTTGCTCGCGCCCTCCTCGTAACTCCGTCTCGTGTGGACCTTCCACCGCTTCAAAATTACATTACAATTTTAAAACTCGAGTTACATTCGAGTCTAAATCTAATTACAACCAGAATAAAAGGAAGGCACGACGCGCAGGTCGCGAAAAATAAAAATAAAAATAAAAATACAAGCACGCACAACACATAACGGCACGCAGGCCGTATTATGAATTACAACACAATATCCAAATCTAATTTGGGTCATTTGGGCCATGACTATCACAAAATTAATATATAATTCGAAATTATATATTTCTGTAATTTTTCTATAATTTTTTTCATAATTTTACAATTTTATGGGTAAATTTTTCCCGGCGGTCTCGATTAGCGATTTCGGGCGCAATCGCGGAGCAAATCCCCTTGCGGGGTTAGGGGAAGTACCCCTACCCGCGATCTAACCATCGCGAGTTGCTCTTAAGTGATCCAATAGCGCCTAAGCCCACTGTCCCAAAACGTTTTGGGGTCGAAACTTCACCTTTTCATGAAAAACTTCTCGGTAGTCGAAGCCTACAAGTGTCTAAACACTTGTGCTTCGTTACTACGAGAAAATAACCCATTAAAACTATAAAAACATCAATTTACAGAAAGTTTACAGATTTATATTTTTCATAAAAATATGAAACGAAACTCGTACTCGCTTCGCACATGGCTCTGATACTACTGTTGGGTTTTTCGGGCCGCGAAAACCGCTTTTTCACGTCGCGAAAACCCCGAAACCCCCTAGCCACTGGATCTCATGCGAAGAAAAACATTCAAAAAATATGAGTACGAGTTTAAACGTTGATCTATAGTAGATCTACATAAGGATAAACCATTTTATACCTTTGTAGCGAAGCCCTTCGCAATCCCGCTTGTCCTCGGTTCGCCGGATCTCGAAAGTGTCAAAGTAGATACTTCTCTATGTGTATCCACACAAGCAAGAGATGGAGAAGAAACCTTAGAGTGTGCTAGCACTCAAGCAAGGTCTCGGCAAGAAGGAGGAGAGGGAGAGAAGAATTGTGAGCAAGAGGAAGAAGATGAAATCAATTAGCCTTGAATGAAAAATAAAAATATTCATCCACACAAAAAGTGGCCGGCCACATTAAGCCTTGTAACCCCCATGGAATATCAAGAGTCACAACTCTTGGTAACTCCCATGAGGTGGCATTTGGTCAAGTCAAACTTGACCAAATGAAGAGGCCTTGATGATGTGGCATTGGTCAAGTCAAAGTCAAGTCAAAAACTTGACTCTTCATCTTCCTACTTAAGTCAAGTCAAACTTGACCACTTCTATCCCTTGGTTGATCTAATCTAACCATTGGTTCAAGCCAATTTTAATTTAATGAATCTCTATTCATCGAATTAAATTAATTAAATGAGTCTAAGTCCAAATTAGACTCACTTAACACATGAACCAACTTGAGTCCAACTCAATTAACCTACTTTGGATTACTCTTAATCCAATTTGGTTCATCATATGAACCTAATCATTTAGGTTCATCAAATGAACCTAGTCTCCATCTAATTGCCCTTAGTGTGTGACCCTATAGGTTCTTGTAACGTTGGCAATGCCCCTAAACCCATTTAGGAGCATAAGTAATGAGCGGTATCTAGCAACACATCATTACTACCCAAGTTACAAGAATGTTGAGATCCAACATCACCTTGTGACTACTAATTGTGACTCCTCACAATATATGACAAGTGTCCTTCTATCCTAGACATCTAGATTGATCAATGTGAGGCATAGACCGTGTCATCCTCTAATCAATCTAAATCTTGAACTCCAAGTACACTCACTCAATCAAATGAGTTCAATATCCTATATTGACTCATTTGGGCATGGCCATGCACTTCGTGGTCTCACTCTATCAAGAATATCGATGTCACTCCCGTCATATAGGAGGGATAGATCCCATCTACATCACTCACATCCCTCTGCATAATTTGTTACATACCCAGTAATCGCCTTTATAGTCCACCCAGTTACGGGTGACGTTTGACGAAACCAAAGTACATAACTCCTTATGTAGGGATCCATGGTGACTTCAGGTCTAAGGACTAGTAGTCATACTAATAGTCACATGAGAAAGTATATGACACTCATATAACAATCCATGATACTTTCTCATGGCGGGCCATTCAGTATACATTCTCCAATGCATACCCATGTGTCAACATGATATCTCTATATCCATGACTTGTGAGATCAAGTCATCGAGTTGACCTACATGCTAGTCTTATTGCATTAACATTGTCCCTGAATGTTAATACTCGACTAGGAATGATTAAGAGTAGTGTTCCCTATATCATCTCACTATCGGTTCAACTAACCGATTGATATAGGTGAGAACCGTCTACTCAAGGACGTTATTATACTTAGTTTATTTGGCACCAATACAAGTAAGTATAATAACCAAAAACCAAATGCCTTTATTTATATAAAGAATATGATACAATAAGTCCAATATACAATCATCAAATGATTGGTTCTAGGGCTCTAGCTAACAGAAATGAGCTATTAGCCGTGGATAAAGTTTATTCCACGAGTGCCTCACTAGAGGCCCCTTCCAGTCCTTTGGAAAGCGCCTTCAGCCTGTGGATAGGATTTTCCAGGGGTTATAAAAAACCCCTGGACCTAGGAAAGAATGAACAACTTGTGTATTCACTTTTCTAGTCTTTTCTGAGCTCTCATTGTGTGTAAAGGCTTCTCCGTCTTCAGTGAAGGAGATTCTTAGTGAGCTTTTTACTACCTTGGATTAACAACCATCTAGGTTGTAACCAAGTAATTCTTGGTCTTTTATTAATTTTATTTAAGTTGTTATTTCTGTTTAATTTATTTGCTATTGCTGCTAACCTGAGTTGAAAGATCGAGAAAAGAAAAGTTTACTACATTGGATTAGTGTTCCTTCCAAGAAGTCAACCGGATCGGTGCTTACGAGTCTGCTAAGGAGCTCTAGGAAAAATTCTTGGAACTATACGAAGGAACCTCAAAGGCGAAACTTGCGAGACGGGACCTACTTCGCAACCAAATCACCAACCTTCAATTAGAAGAAGACGAAGCTGTTGCACACCTTCACTCGCGGATTAAGGACCTCATCACCAGACTTTCGAATCTCGGAGAAAAGGTAAGCAACCGAGATTCGCTAAGGTACACACTTAACACATTCCCTAGAAATAAGGAATGAGCATCATTAGTAGATGTCTATTATATCTCTAAGGATATAGACTCTGTTACCTTAGAAGAGTTATTTTCAATATTTGAAATCCATGAAATGAGATGTGCAGATTCAAAAAAGGAGCCGAAGCATAGCATTGCCCTTAAGGCAAAGATGGACGAACAAGATTCAGAATCCTCTCTCAACGACAATGAAATGGTAATGATGGTAAGACAGTTTAAGAAATTATTTAAAACTAGAAAATCTAACCATCTACAGGGTAGAAAGAAAAGGACAATCAGATGCTACCACTGTAATGAAGAAGGGCATGTAAAAGACAACAATCCTAAATTGAAAAAAAGGACAAAAGCAGAGACAAGAAGCCCATCCAAACGAACAAACACAAGATCCTTAAATCGACTTGGGACGAAATGTCATTCGAATAAGAGGCAGAAGCCTTTTCCGGACTTGCATTGATGGCAAGTCATCAAGAAGACGAACACGAAGAAAGCTCATCCGAAATGAGCATCGAGAATATCGATGAAGAGAGAGCTACATCAGAAGAAAGCAGCAGATCATGGAGAGCTACAGATGACAGAATCGACAAGGTAAGTCAGGTACGATCTCTCCCATCTGACAAGTTGTTTAAATTTGTGAAATTATTAACTAAAGATTGTTGCAAACTTGAAAAAGAAAACAAAGAATTAAAAATAATTTTAGCCAAATCTTGTCTGTTAGAAGATTTTGAAAATTAAAAATTGAAAATGATAAATTGAGGACACAAGTTAGAAACTTGAAAAATCATACATGTTCAACTGTTCAAACTCAAAATTTTAAATGAATAAGCTGGTACCTTATATTTCACAGGGTCAAATCAGAAAAATATCCAAAAGTTACGTACCCCCAAAATTCTTGATTAATCCTGTAGAAAGGAACCTATATTGGGTTCAAAAAACTTGTATAAATTAAAAGTAAAATTAGACTTAGGGCTTTCAGATAGAAGATTAAATATTTGAATTCTTTAAGAGGCTTTGTCTAGAAGTGATTAATGATTCAATAACCAAGAAGGCCTAGTGCCTCACCACAGCCTGGAAGTCAATTACTGAATTGAATATTAAATTGACAAACTGATAAACATGAAATAGTTAATTAAATTAATGCTTTCAATAGGTGTCAATGATTTAACATTTTCACTTCTTGACTTGCAAATTTTACTTACAAGTTACTTAGAAATTAAGCTTTTCTTAAATTTTTTTCTTTACCCTTAGATCTTTTTACTCTAATTTTTTATGTGATCGAAGGGGGAGAAGGGAAGGTTAAGTCTAGGGGGAGGTAGTAGTTCAATTTAAATTTAAAAATATTTTTGTACTTTATTGCATATTTATAATTTAATTATCTTTACTTTATAGTTGATTTACCATAACTTAACTTGAGTTGCTCACATCAAAAAAGAGGAAAATTATTGAAACCACAAGGTTATTTTTGGTGTGATCAACCAAGTTAGGTTAGGTCCTATTTTGGTTTGATCCCTGTGTCTAAGTGTGTAGGAGCTTAGGAGCATAGGAAGTCGAGCGGAAGACGTGACTAGCGAGAAGAACGACACGGGAGATAACCGACAGGCTCGGTGCGTCCGAGAGATGAGATGCTGCGGAAGAGTACACCGGTGGACAAGAAAGATGTGTGTGATGTTCGAGGGACGAGAAACTAGAGCAGAAGTCTGCTCAAAGAGAAGGCTGGAAATTGGGATCGGGTGAGCCCTATTCTGGTGGTCAAAATCACCCAGGAGATCGCAGTAGCAAAGGAACGAAATGGAACTGCAAGTGCTGCTGGAGGCGCCTTCAAAGGTTATTGAAGGTGCCTCCGCGCCTTCTGTGGAAGGCGCCTTCCATGGCTGGAAGGCGCCTTCAATGAACAGTGCTAAGGCGCCTTCGATCAGGCTAAAATGAGTCGTTGGTCGTGGATAAAGTTTTATCCATAAGCGCCTCACTAGAGACACCTTCTAGCCCTATAGAAGGCGCCTTCAACCTGCAGATAAGATTTTCCATGGGCTATAAAAAGACCCCTGGACTTAGGAAGAATGAACAACTTGTGTATTCACTTTCCTAGTCTTTTCTGAGCTCTCATTGTGTGTAGAAGGTTTCTCTGCCTTCAGTGAAGGAGATTCTTAGTGAGCTTTCTACTGCCTTAGATTAACAACTATCGTGGTTGTAACCAAGTAATTCTTGATCTTTTACTGATTTTATTTAAGTTGTTATTTCTATTTAATTTTATTTGCTATTGCTGCTAACCTGAGTTGAAAGATCGAGAAAGGTTTATTTTAGTATTTCAGGCAACACAACCCTCTCTAGCCGGCCGACCCAATCCAATAATATTGTAAGTGTAATTTATTATTATTTATTGATAAATTTGAATAAAGGAAATAAATATGAACATGAAATATCCTAAATACCTTCAAGTCTATCTAAAAAATAAATTAGTAAGAAATCTCCTAGCTTTTAATTTTTTTTTTAGATCTTGATCAATCTAAATAAGTTAGCAAATGATTCCTTTTTAATTTTCCAGACATATAAAAATTAAGTCTTAGCTTTAGTAAATTAATGGATAATTTTTTTAAATGGACAGTTAACCTAAAAATGTTAGGTTGATGAATTATCCACTATGAATATTTTTTAATTTATCCTAATAATCGATATGTAATTTCTATAGGGATAGATTGATCATTTCAAATTAATCAAAATAAGTTGAATACTCGACGTCAATTAAAAAAATAATCAAATGATTTTATAAGCTATTTCTTAGTGCCAAAATCTCATATACAAAGTCTTTTGATGATCACTTAGGGGTTACTTTCAATCGTTCGCATGCATAACTTAATCATTGAGTAGCAACTTAAACCTCTTGGAGCAACTCCCTTATTTAGCTAATAATCGATTTCACACGACTATTTTCATCTTTAAGATTTTAACTGCTTGAGTCTTTCATGTTCCTCACCAAGCTCCTAAGGACATCTCCAATGAGGTTTTTCCATTTTCAAATGTCATATTATTACTATATAAAAAATATCACTCTTCTCTTCACTATAAAAAAATTTCCTTTTAGTTTTTTTTATAGACCGCACATTCAACAATTCATATATCTTTTTTAAAAAAAAAACCTTAATTATTTGGTAATAGTCACTCTTATATCACCTAATTTGTTAAAATATAATATTAAAAATTTATAAATTTAAAAATAAGAAATACAACATTAAATAATAAATTAGTATAAATAATTTCTAAAAATAACCTTTTATTGATCATACTCATAGCGTATCTAAATATGCTTAACTAAGTCAGCTCAAAGCACGTACATGATTATCATGTATTTTGCAGTTTCTTCGAAGATATTCTTCAAACTCTTAGATAGAGCCATAAAATATTTGTGTCAGAGGATCTTCTTTATCATTCGACCAATTGCTTACTAATCTCCTCATTCTCAATAATTATGTTGTACAAAATAATACACATATATATGATATCCTTCAAGTTATTCTTATACCAAAATCGTCCTAGACCTTTGTGTTGGTGCAACTTTTACTGATAATCAGGTTTTAATATATGACAAATAGATTAAAGTTAGATGTGTTGTGTGATCTAATTGCTTTACCAAATGTACATAAATTGACGGGTCTGGAGGACCTGACACTAGGCTGAAATCCAACTAGGTCTGAGGGACCCAATAGCTGGTGCGAAGTCCAGATAGGTACGCGAGACTTGATATCTGGAGAAAAGTTCGGTTAGGCCCGTGGGACCTTACAACCGGCCGAAGTCCAGTTGGGTTTGCAAGACCTGATAACTGGTGGGAAAACCTGGTGGGTCAAACACAAGTTAAGCGATTACAGTTGGTAAGTAAGAAGTAAGCAACTGGAGGAGAGATTCTGTGAGAATGTGTTCCCAGTTGAGGGAATAGTAAGCATCGGTCCAGTTTAGGTCCATTTGGAAAACCTAAGTTGAGATCTTGACTAGATCCTGATCTCGGAGAGACAAGATCTAATTACTATTACTGTCTTGTTGTATTGTGCTAACTTTATTTTGCAAGATAAATATATTTTTATTGTCTGGACTAACTCTTTTTTGCAGGAAAGAAGTTGCTGAAACAGAGTGTCCGGGTGTTCAGAAGGGATCCGAGTGCCTGAAGTTAGTCTGAGCGCTCGAACCAACTTTGTCCGGGCGGCCTAGCCAGGCACTCGGCGGTCCGAGTGCCCGGAGTTGATCCAGGGGCCTGGACCAGAAAAGTTATCCAGGAGCTGAGTTAGAGCGCGTCGACTAGTTGATCCCAAGTCAATGGTCCAGACGCTCGGAGGGGATCTAGGCGCTTGGAGGGGATCTAGGCGCCCAGAGGTGGATAAACTTTGCCGATAAAGTTTCGACGAGAGCTCCCACGTCAGCACAGTCCAAGGGCCCAGGAGAGGATCTAGGCTCCCAGATGGGGCTATAAAAGCAACCTTCGACTAGTAGTTTCAGAACATCAAGTGCTATGACTTTCATTCTTACGTGCTGCTCCGAAGAAGCTCCGACAACGCTGTAATGCTCCTCCAACAACTGACGATCAAGTTCCATTTCTTTTTTTATGTTGTTGGTAACATTTTCTTATAGTTCTTGTACTTCAACTTTGTAACATTTTGAACTATTAGTGGATTACCCAACGAAAACACTCAACGAGTGTGGACCTTGGAGTAGGAGTCGTTGAAGGCTCCGAACTAAGTAAAAAATTACTTGTGTTAGCGCGTGCTTGTCTTTTTCTTTCTAGCTTCTTTCTCTTTATCTTTTTATCTGTTGCATACTCTCAACTTTCGAAAAAGTGACTATCGCTATTCACCCCCTCCCCCATCTAGTGACTTTACGATCCAATAAGTGATATCAGAGTCAAGTTGGCTTTGAACTGGTGCAACCATCAATCATGTAAGGGGGGGACTTTCAAATTTTTTTTAATCTTTCTTTTCAATTTTTAGTTTTTCGATATAGTCCAAATTGGTCCAATTACCTCTTTAGATAAGTCTTTTCATTTCTTTCTGCAATATCTTGAATTGGTGCAACACTAATCAGGTCTTTTCTTATTCTACCACACTACTTACCCCAAGACCAAATCTTGGCAACATTTCCAAGTTTTTCTTTCAGAAATTACTAGCCCAAAATGAGTGGCACAACACCGTTCGTCCCCCCTCTACAATGGGGACGACTTTCCATAATGGAAGAAGTAGATGGAGGTGTCTTGAAGATAAAATTCGACCAATGGTTCATCATCCTCAAAGGATACAAACCTTCGATCCACAACAACACCAGAATTTTGATAGACCCAGCAAACTGGAATCTGGAGATCAAAATGAAGGTACAAATTGACTTCAAGGCATTGAACACGATCCAGTGTAGACTCATGAAGGAGGAATTGAACCGAGTCAGCCCACACGAAAATACAAAGGAACTTTGAGATAAACTCATCGAGTTACACGAAGGAACAAACGAGGTCAAGGTAACTGAAAAGGATTCATTTCTGAATAAATTACTTAACATCAAAATGTAGGAAGAAGAAAAGGTGACTTTTGATGAGGCATCCTCCGAATAATCAAACATTGAAGATCAAGAGCATCACAACTACCTTGCACTGATAACATCCGGGCCCGAATCAGAAAGTGAGGCGGATCAAGAGGATGAGTCCAAAGACGAATCAAGCCACGAGTGCACACTTGTTTCTGAAGGTTCGAACGAGGTATCGTCTATCTTAACTGCTAAATTTTTTAAAATAATTGCATGTCTAAATAAAAAAATTAATTAGATCTGAAAAACAAAATAATACACTTCTTAAGAAAAATCAACACCTTAAGGAACAACTTAACTCCCAGACAAAAAACATTAATCCAACTCAAGTCAAAAGACTTGAGGAAGAAAACTTTAAATTAAAAACTAAAATAACTAATCTAAAGGAACTGTTAAAAAAATTTACAACCAGATCTAAGTACCTAGACATGATACTTGGATCTCAACGAGATGTATATAATAAATCCGGGCTCAGATACAAGTCCAACTCAACAAACAAAACATTTATATCACTTATAAGCTAAAACAAGAAACTAACCAAAGCTTGGGTTCTGAAAGCATGTCTAACCATTCAAGTAGGGCTCAATCAATTTTATGTACCTAAAAATGAAATTCATTACCTAAAACTAAATCCATCTAAACCTATTAATTCAAATCTAAAATATAAAATGAAATCAAACAAATCAAACTTAAATCAAAAAACTAAATTTAAATCAAATAACTACCATTTCAATTTAAACACAAGTTATAATCAAGTTTATCAACTATAAAACCCATCGACACAAACCTCAACCAAAAACCCAAGTTCAATAATTCAGGGGGAGACTCCAAATTAGTAGGCACATCTAAAATTTTAATTTACCAGACTGGGTAAGTAGGACTATATTAAAAAGGGATAAAAGTTTAACTTGATAAACAGTACTAGAGAAGTTTTGGATGATAGTAGGTTAGGAAAGCTCTGTCTATGCATGTCTAGGAAGATATGACTTCGACCTAGTGTATTTGGATTAGTGGAAATAACTAAAGTTACCCTTTACTAATTCTAGTTGGTTAGACTAAAGTTTTGTACTAAGTTCAGTGGGCGGGACTATTTGAAAATTTTCGAAGGCATGATTACTCTAATAATGTTAATGTGACTCACCACAGCTTAGAAGTTTATCCAAAGAAT
The DNA here is from genome assembly GCF_018446385.1 of Zingiber officinale. NCBI lineage: Eukaryota > Viridiplantae > Streptophyta > Magnoliopsida > Zingiberales > Zingiberaceae > Zingiber > Zingiber officinale. The sequence goes on from NC_056003.1 coordinate 85,495,256, forward strand.
ACTTATTTGTTGAACCCAAAGTTAAACTTGAATCTAACACAAGCTAAACCAAATCCTGAAATTCAACTTAACTCATCTCACAAAATTATAGGATCCATTTGTCCGAAAACTTAGACTGGGTGAGATAAATAAGGTTAAATTAAATAAAAATAAATTAAATTATATCAAAATAAATTAAATTAAATTAAAAATAAAAATAAAAATAAAATAATTAAATTAAATTAAAATTGAAAATAAATTAAAGTTAAATTAAATTAAAATTAAAATTAAAATTTAGAATTATGCTAATGAAGAATGATTCTATCTTAGTAATTAATTCCTTTAAAATTTATGACATATGCAAACTCAATAAAATAATTATAAGTAAGTTTTTTTTTGAAAACTAAGACCTTAGGTTAAGGGGGAGGACATTTATTCAAGTAATTTTTAAATTCTAGAAAAATTATTACTTATGTTTTAAAAAAAATTCCCATTTATCTAGTGTTGCAAAATTATTTTGGCCTTAATCAAAATCTAACCCTTAGAAATCATAATCCTATAGATCTAGTGAACAAACATCTCACAAACACACTAGGTCTACCTTAATTGTGTATTCAAAAACATTGAATGGCGTGAGATGCGTAGGCCTTTTGCTTGGACTTCAGATGCTTATATCAGTGTATTAATATAAGTCTGGGTGATAAATACAATAGTATATTGATCAAGTTAAGTAGTCATTTTTCAGTAATTTCTAACTGGACATTAGTACTTAACTTGACTAATCAAGTGAATACTACTATCTTCTGATAGTTAATTAGTAACTAAAGACTAAACATTTAAGGACACTTTTTAGATAATTATTTTAAAAAAAAAAATCAGATTCAAGGGAGGATATTTGAAAATTATTTTCAAAAGTGTCATATTTCAAAAAAATTCATTTTTTATGTTACTTTTTACAAACTGATATCTTAAAACTTACTTAGAACTTTGTTTAATGTCTTTTAAAGTTTTCAAAGTATATAGTTGAAAAAATTATCTTTAAAAATGTTTTAAAATACTTACAAATTACTTAATCATCTAAAAAGTTTATTTTCAAAACCATATATCAAAATTTTTTAAAAGTGTTTTGAAAATTACTTTAAAAAATTCTTTGGAAGTCTCCTTAAAATTGTTTTGTAAAAATATTTTAAAAATTACTTTTGAAAATGTTTTGAAAATTATCTTCAAAATTTGCTTGCAAAATTCTTGTTAAAATTATCTTTACGAAAGATTTTAGAAAAATTTAAATATTTGAAAAATATTTGTAAAATTTTGAAATTCCTTTCAAATTTTCCTTGGTAATTTTTTTGAAAGCTTTTTTTTTTGCAAAGTCTTTATGTAAAATATTTTGAAAACTATTTTAGCAAACTTACTTTAAAAGTACTTTTAAAATATTTTTTAAAATTATATGGAAATACTTTGCGAAATTCATTTTTTAAAACTTTAAAAATCTTTTATAAATTTTAAAAAACTCCTTTCAAATTACTTTAAAAGAATTTTTCATTTACTTTTCCCTATGATAAACCTAAGTTTTTTCTGGAAAAAAAACTTTACCTTTGTCAACTTTACTTAAAAATATTACTTGTAATGGTTGTTTTCAAAATAAAACTTATTTTCAAAATTTAAGAACTTGAAATCATTATTTGAAAACTTGTTTGAAAAACTTAGTTTTAAAAATTTATTTATTTTGTTAAAACTTTATTTAAGTTGTTCAAAAATTTCCAAACATTAGTTAAACAATTAGTTGAAATATTTTCAACTTTTATGAACAATTGGAAATTTGCGCATAATGTATTGCATTAATTTTTGGTGTATGCCAAAGGGCGAGGATAGTGAGTTAGGTTAGAAAAATTCAACTCACTTAAAATTTTTTAATGCTCATTTGCATGTTTTTTTTCTAACTTTAACCTAGGTTGTCATTACATCAAAAAGAGAGAGATTGTTGGTGCATGTTGTATTGATAATTATGTTTTGATTGTTGGGTCACATCGAAAGCTAGAAAGGGGGGGGGGGGGGGGGGGGGGGGAATAGCTCGTCGCGCTCGTTCGCTTACTTCATAGATGATGATGTTGTAGTGGAAAACCTTACAACAAGCTCACAATGCTAACACCAGGATTTACTTGGTGTCCACCTCAAGAAGAGGTGACTAATCCAAGGATCCACACACATGAGCACTCTCCACTATGAAAAACACTCCTTCTCAGTAACTGTCGGGGGTGGAGAAACCTCGTACAAACTCACACAAGCATACAACTCAAAACAAGAAGTAAAATTAAACAATACAATGAATAACCTCTCTTGTTTGATCTCGTGTAGCTTGTAGATGCCTCTTGACTCTTGGAAGTGCAGTAACACTTGTCCCCAAGATGCTCCAAGAAATGGTGGAAGACTCGTGAGCTCGGTGGAGAAGAATCGGGAGAGATCTTCGTGTAAGCGCTGCCTCATTTGAACTCGCTATCACTTTTATATTCTGCTATCTAGGGCTTCCAATCGATTGTCACGTCAAATCCCAGTGATCCTAGTCATCCAAAACATGTATTCTACGCAACGGTCATATCCCAATTGATTAATCAATCGATTGACGAGGCTTGAATCGATCGACCGCTTGATTCAGAGTGTCTCTATGCTCTTGCTGAAAAAGCCCTGAATCAATTGACCGATCAATTCAGGCTTCCTCGCATTCTTGCGAGAAATCCAGCCCCAATCGATCGGCTAATCGATTGGCGTGGCCCAATCGATCGGCTGATCGATTGGGAAACTCTCTGTGCTCGCGAGAAGGTCTCTCTAATCAATCAACTGATCGATTGGGCTTCTTTCATTGGCATCACACTCCCAATTGATCAGTTAATCGATTGGGCTCTGGTTCAATCGATCACCTGATCGATTGACCAACCCTAACTTACCTAACTCAAGTCTAGGGTTCTCAAACCCAACATCCAATCAATCTTAACCTATTGGGACTCCTCATTGCCTAGCATCTGGTCAACCTTGACCTGCTAGGACTTCTTTGTTAGAGTGTATACTAAAAGTCTATTTTTTTGTATAAACATATAAGAATCATATTGGTCAAATATCTATATTTATATGCTAAGTATAGTTGTTCAATTAATTTATATTGTAGATAACATGGTATGTTGTGTCACATACAGAAGATCATATTATCAATTCCTTATCAATTATAAACAGTAGCTCACGATTAAGACGGATAGGAACAAACCATTGGAATAGTCGTAGTGTAATTTGGTATTAGTTTATCTTGACTATAAAATTACACTAGTACACTCTGAGTGTATTGAGCAGGACCATTTAAGGTAAGTTCTTTTTATACTGACTGCATAAAAGAACAAGACCTTTGTTATTATGGAAGTGTGTGTTCTTAATCCTGATATAATAACAAACGCATATATTTAGTATTTATTTCTTTAATTTATCAAAGGGTGTGATTTAGTTCGATAAATCAATAGGCCCGATAAGTTGGGAAATAATATTATTTATAGTATACGTTGTTGATTATAGAAGGAAACTGTGTCCTAGAAATCTAGGTTGATGATGTCACCAAGAGGAGCTCATAAGGATTGTCATTGATCTGGCAGTAAGGACGGGGGACCCCCTTTGAGGGAAGTCAATGACACGTAGAGGTCAAAAGTCTAAGGGCAAGATGAGTAAGGGTCAGATCAACCGGCCGATCGGGTAATGATCGGATCAACCGGCCGAACGGGTCATAACAGAATCAAGGACAACCCGGCGGGGAGTCGGGTCTCCGATGCTCAGGGTAAGGCCGAGCGGGCTACCCGCTTGGCCACGACATAAAACAGCAATGCTGCGGACAGTCTCAGCTGAGCTGAGCACGCGACCAGGCATCACACCCGCTCGGACCGATAAGGGTCTTACCGAGCGGGTGGGCGCTCGGCGCAGGTAAAAGAAGACAAGGACAAGGGGTCATCGGGGAACATTTTCTGACAACAGGCATGTCCAACAACCAAGTCATACGCAGAATCTTACGACAGAAGGTTCTGTCGTCCCATCAGAGAGGTGCTCGGACTGTAGCAGTATGGTGTCAGGCAAGCTCCTCTGACAAGCCCATACTGAGGTATGGTAAGAGGACACGTGTTCGCCTCAGTATGTGTGCATGAGCCTCTTCACAGCTCTATATAAGAGCCCCCAGACTTCGCCGGAGGTACGCAATCTTGGATCTTTGGAGCCACCTCTTTGTTTCCCCCTTGCCTGACTTGAGCGTCGGAGGGTCGTCGCCGGGAACCCCTTCCCGGCCCGACTTCCTTGCAGGTTCGCCGGAGATTGGTGCAGCTGGTCGTAGACAGAGGAGAGCGCCACGTGCCCAGTGTCCATCGATTCAGCGTTCGGACATGATCAAATTGGCGCCGTCTGTGGGAACGCACCTGCATCCGGACGGAATAGATGGATGAAGCTGGACGACCGCACACCGTGATGCTCTCCCAGGAGGAACTCGACGCTCTAATCGAGACAAGAGCAGCTAAGCTCGTGGAGCAACAGAAGCAGAAAGCGCAAGCCGAGCGGCTGGAGCAACAAGCGACGTCAGCATCAGGAGGCCGAGCGAAAGCACCGCCTGCCACGGTTCCGTTTCACCGGGCCCTATTCCGTACGCCTCCTGAAGTCGCAACAGTTAACCGTGATCGAGGGTCTTCATCCGACGAGGCGCCCATGCGAGACAATAGAAAAGGCAAGGCTCCTCGAACGGATTCCTCCCCCGAGCGGATCAACCGGCAGTTTTCAGAAGCCATTCTGCGGGACCCTCTGCCAAAGCATTATGTTCCACCAGCGATCGGGGAATACAACAGAACCACCGACCGAACGACCATCTGGGTAAGTTCGACAACACAGCTACACTACATCAATACACAGATGGAGTGAAATGTCGGGTGTTTCTTACCACCCTCATGGGATCGGCGCAACGATGGTTCCGGAGGCTGCCGGACGGATCCATCACCAGCTTTAAAGAGTTCCGCGTCGCTTTTCTCCATCACTTTGCAAGCAGTCGGCGTTACCAGAAGACTAGTGTCAGTCTATTCGCCATCAAACAAGAGCCCAGGGAGTCGCTCCGAGCTTACATCCAGCGATTCAACCAAGTGGCCATGGATATTCCAACAGCCACCTCAGAAACAATGATAAATGCCTTCACGCAAGGTCTCGTGAATGGTGACTTCTGTTGGTGCAACCTTAGGTCAAGGTTGACCTGGTTGACCCGACTCGAGTTGACCTGACTCGAGTTGTATTTTGATGTTTGACGAAAACAGAAGAGTTGTATTTTGATGGGAGATTGTTGGTGCAACCTTAGGTCAAGGTTGACCTGATTGACCTGACTCGAGTTGACCAGACTCAAGTTGTATCTTGATGTTTGACAAGAACAGAAACTTGGGAGGTTGTGGGTGCAACCCGTGGTCAAGGTTGACCTGTTTGACCCGAGGTGAGTTGACCTGACACGGAAAAGTCCAAGCAGGGAGCTTGGCACGGGAAAAGTCCAGGTATGGAGACTTGGCACGGAGAAGTCCAAGCAGGGAGCTTGGCACGGGAGAAGTCCAAGTATGGAAGCTTGGCATGGGAAGTCAGAGAGAGCTCGGTAGCTCGGTAGCTCGGTAGCTCGCTCTCCGGACTAGCTCAGAGAGGGCTCGGTAGCTCGTTCTCTGGATCGGATAAAGTCGGAGAGGGCTCGGTAGCTCGTTCTCTGGATGAAGTCGGAGAGAGCTCGGTAGCTCAGTAGCTCGGTAGCTCGGTAGCTCGGTAGTTCGGGAGCTCGGTAGCTCAGTAGCTCGGTAGCTCGGTAGCTCGGTAGCTCGGTAGCTCGGTAGCTCGGTAGCTCTGACTATGGTCAGAGAGGGCTCGGGAGCTCGTTCTCTGGACCGGATGGAAGTCGGAGAGGGCTCGGTAGCTCGTTCTCCGAACTGTGGTCAGAGAGGGCTCGGTAGCTCGTTCTCTGGACCGGATGTGAAAGTCCCGTGAGTGAAGCCGGGAAGTGGTGAGTGAAGCCAGGAGAAAACCCTAGTGAGTGAAGCTAGGTGAAAGTCCCGTTGAGCAGGCGGTGGGAAAGTCCTGGTGAGTGAAGCCGAGGCGTTGGAAAGTCCGTGAGTGAAGCGGCAAATTGGAAATCCCGTGAGTGAAGCGGTGAAAACCCCTAGTGAGTGAAGCTAGATGAAAGTCCCGGTGAGTGAACCGGCAGGGAAAATCCAGATGGATCAAGGTGATCGAACATCTGGTGTTGAGAAGGTCAAGTAGGTCAAGGGAGTGACCGGATACTTGACACGAAGAGAAAAGTCCAAGTGGGTCAAAGGGATTGACCTGACACTTGGTAGGGAGTCTTAGCAGTCAAGGGAGTGACCGGATGCTAAGCATGATATACCAACAGGTCAAGGTTGACCGGATGTTGGTTTGGAAGGTTTGGGACTTGGTTTGGGAAAAACCAAGCTCGATCGATCGATGGATCGATCCGATGATATACTAGGTAGCCGGATCCCGGTGATCGATCAAGAACCAAACAGAGCTTCATCGAGGTTATCTCGATCGGCGGCCGATCAGAAACAACGATCAAGGCAAGAAGTTTGGGAGAAAAGGAAGGGATGCATGCTGATCGGTCCCTGGACCGATCAGAGGAAGCTCTGATCGGTCCCCAGGACCGATCAGGGTCTTCCTGGACCGATCAGGAGATGTCCTGATCGGTCCAGCACTAGCCGTTGGCTCACAACGGCTAGTCTTCTGTCTTCTGTCTTCTGTCTTCTGTCTTCTGTCTTCTGTTCTTCGCAGGTACAACGCAGATGGATGCAGGTATAAAAGAGGCTGAGGGCTTCTACAGATGGGTACTGCTACTCTTCTTACACCTGACTGTGATCGAGCTTTGCTGAGCTCTTAGCTTACTGAGCTTCGTGTGAGCTCCTTCTTGAAGCTTCGGGTGAGCTTTCCTCGACTGATCAGCTGCTTCTGTGAGTTTCCTGAAGTTGCTGCTTCGGATTCTAGTCGACAAGAACAGTAGGCAAGCTTTGTTTTGTACATTCATATTGTCTTCTGTTTTGTGCTGTATTTTTGTACACCTTTCTTGCTGTTGCAAGAAGTTTATGTGGCGAGGTTTCTTCACCCAGAAGGAGTGTTCTTATTAGCCGGGGACTCATCCACCGACGGATTGATAGGCTTCGTCCACCTTACGGACATGCCGAGGAGTAGGAGTTTCATCTCCGAACCTCGTTACATCGACGAGTTTGAGGTTTTCTATTCTCCGTTGTCGTTTCTATTGTTTATTTCCGCTGCGCTAACCTTGATTTGTAGAAAGAAACGAACGATTTGGGACGGCTATTCACACCCCCCCTCTAGCCGCGATCATCGGTCCTAACAAGTGGTATCAGAGCGAGGTCGCTCTTCGCCGGATTAACACCCGAGGGAGCACAAGCTAGAGATGGATCAACTCGGAGAAGACATCACCATTCCACCTTTCTATGACCGCGACGACTTCGCGTATTGGAAGGTAAGAATGAAATATTTTCTTATGACTAATCTTGAGAATTGGAGGTGTGTGCAAGTAGGTTTCACTCCTCCGGTGGATAGAAAGGGAGAACTTCTCAAGAAAAAGAAGTGGACGAAAGAACAAATCCATCAATCCACAATCAACGACGAGGTAACGAAAATCCTTGAATTTTCATTACCTAGTGATATCTTGTGTAAGATAGGTGGATACAGCAATGCCAAGGAGTTGTGGAACAACTTGGCTAAGTTCCATGAGGAGAGCTCCAATTCAAGTTATGAAGAGGAGTCAAGTGAGCCAAGTAGCTCACATCATGGAGGTAAGGAATTAGAAGTTGAGGGCTACTCAACATCTAAGGAAGAGGAGGAGGAGAGTTCTTCTTCAAGATTGGAGCAAGAAGAAGAAGCCTCTACTTCCGGAAGGGATGAAGAAGAAAGCATACAACCATCCTCAATCCTAGGTAACTCAAGCAATTTACTTTCAAGTAAATTACATATAATGTGCTTTGAGTGTAGGGAATTTGGGCATTACAAGAGTAAATGTCCAAAGAGGATTAGGAAGACTCCACCGGCGCCAAAAGTCAAGAAAGTCGGAGTCCCGATACGCAAGGGTAAGGAGCACGTGGTGTGCTTCCAATGCAAGCGAAGGGGACACTATAGAAGCCAATGTCTGAGGGGGAGGCAATCTCACAAGGACAAGAGACCAAGCACATCTATAGGGGGAGCTAAGGCAAACCCTAAGGTAACCTTTAAGGCATATTATTGCAATTCTAATAAGAAACATGCTAGTAGCTTTATTGCAATTGCCAATGATGATAAGCATGATAATCTTAGAAACCGATACATGTGCTTAGGTGCAAAACATGTTAGCCTAGACAAGAACAATACTAGAAATGCCAACCCTAGGACTAACTCATCTAAGGTTAAGGAAAACCTAGGTAGGAATCCCAAAACAACTAGACATATGCCTAGGAATACCTCAAAGAAAAATGACAAATTAAAACTTGAGGTATTAGAAAAGGAAAATCAAGTCTTGAGGTCAAGACTTGACACTTTAGAAAAGACCCTTAAGAATTTGGAGAAATCATCTTTAGGGCCTAAGGGTCAAAAGCAAAAGCCCAAGGACATGAGAGGTTTGAGTCACAAACCTAAGTCTCAAGTGGTCAAGCCCACTTATCATAATGTTCCATTCGATTATGGAACAAGACCTAGGGCTAGGAAGACCATCGCCAAGGTCACAAGGGGAGTCACCCCTAGAGTTGATCTTGATGAGTCCCAAATGGCCAAGGCTTTAAAGCCTAAGAGGGTCATTAGGAGGGTTGCTAGGGAAGTCATCCCTAGTGAATATTTAGTGAACCCAATGAGCTCAAATAGGTATTGGGTTCCTAAGAGCATGATTTCATCACGCTAGATAGATTAGAGTGTGCCAACCTTAATTGAATAGGTAGTTAATCTAATTATGGCAAAAGGTGGCACTTTAGGAATTTTCAAGGTGTAATCAAGCCTTGAAAATGAAATGGAAAGTTATTCCTAAGATGATTAGCATGTGCCAACCATATTCGAGGAATTCTCTAGGGTCAATCTAATTGGCACATTGTGATCTAAAAATCTTTAGTATATGATTTTAGGTCTATTACACTTAGGAATATGGAATTTATGGCAAAATGATCAAAATTATCAAAAATGGCAACTAAGGCTAGAATTAGGTATTTTCTATACCTTTATATATTATTTGCCATGTATTGTTTGTCATATGTCATGTCATGACATCATATTTAATTTATTATCATTTGAAATGTCATGATAATACTTAGGTTAGTTATATGTCATGCCTTATTTAAGTTTCATACTTTATGCCATGACATCATGACATTGGCACATATGTTCACTCATGATATTATTTTATGTCATGTCATCATCTCTTGCATTTATGATCAATTAAATTGATTTAAGGATAAAAAACTCAATTTGATATGGAAATCAAATTGTTGTTTAGAAAATGCATGAGAACTTAGCTTAAGATGACCTAAACCCATATCTCACATCAAAATTGACTTGGATGTGTTTGATACACCTTAGATGTGTGTGAGATATTAGGATGATGAGTTAGGATCAAGGTGCATAGTTCTTGTACCTAGATGAGCCTAATTCGAAATTGAGGATCATAGGGAAAGCTTGTGTACAAGTCATGTACATTTAGCCCTAAGATTGTGGTCCTAAATTGAATGTTTTAAAATCATTTCAAAATTGATTTGAAAAACCTTAATGAAGCTTTTCTAGTGATAGCATTCATCATTGAGCAAGTTGATACAAAGTTGAGGTAAACTTGAACTATTTCAAAGTTTTTAAACTTTGTATCAAGATTTGAAAATGGAAGTTATTTTCATAGAAAACTATTTTTTCTTGATAATATATGTTATGAGGAATGTATCCTTAAAGTTTTACAATTTTTGGAATTTTCTGGAATTTTCTAGGAGTTTCTGAATTTCGGGAGGAAAATCAGAAATTCTGATATCAGACTTGTGGACCGATCAGAGAGGATTCTGATCGGTCCAGGAAAGTGTGGATCGGTCACTAGGACCTATCCAGGAGAGTGTGGATCGGTCTGGTGACCGATCCAGTGAAGGCTGATCGGTCTGGTGACCGATCAGAGCGTGCCAAATGCTGATTTTTCGACTGTTGACTGAAATTTCAGCTATGGAAGTTGGTGGTTTAGATTTCTAAAAGTTTGAAACTCTCCAAGACATTGTTGGTGCAATGGTCAAGGGGGAGTTGACCTTTAGGGGGAGTTTTACCCAATGGTCAAGGGGGAGTTGACCTTTAGGGGGAGTTTTTACTCCTAAAGACTTGAGTGATATGGGATTATCACTAAGTTGATTGTTGACTTTAGTATCAAGGGGGAAATTAAGGGTTTCAATGAAAGGTATGAGACTTTCATTAGGAAGAAACTCTTGACCTTGATTCACTCTTTTTGATGTGTGTCAAAAAGAGGGAGAGTGTAAGTTTGGGGAGAATGTTCAAGGAAGAACATTAGAAAACCTAAGTTGGGTTATGGTTTTGTCAAACATCAAAAAGGGGGAGATTGTTGGTGCAACCTTAGGTCAAGGTTGACCTGGTTGACCCGACTCGAGTTGACCTGACTCGAGTTGTATTTTGATGTTTGACGAAAACAGAAGAGTTGTATTTTGATGGGAGATTGTTGGTGCAACCTTAGGTCAAGGTTGACCTGATTGACCTGACTCGAGTTGACCAGACTCAAGTTGTATCTTGATGTTTGACAAGAACATAAACTTGGGAGGTTGTGGGTGCAACCCGTGGTCAAGGTTGACCTGGTTGACCCGAGGTGAGTTGACCTGACACGGAAAAGTCCAAGCAGGGAGCTTGGCACGGGAAAAGTCCAGGTATGGAGACTTGGCACGGAGAAGTCCAAGCAGGGAGCTTGGCACGGGAGAAGTCCAAGTATGGAAGCTTGGCATGGGAAGTCAGAGAGAGCTCGGTAGCTCGGTAGCTTGGTAGCTCGGTAGCTCGGTAGCTCGCTCTCCGGACTAGGTCAGAGAGGGCTCGGTAGCTCGTTCTCTGGATCGGATGAAGTCGGAGAGGGCTCGGTAGCTCGTTCTCTAGACGAAGTCGGAGAGAGCTCGGCAGCTCAGTAGCTCGGTAGCTTAGTAGCTCGGTAGCTCGGTAGCTCGGTAGCTCGGTAGCTCGGTAGCTCGGTAGCTCTGACTATGGTCAGAGAGGGCTTGGGAGCTCGTTCTCTGGACCGGATGGAAGTCGGAGAGGGCTCGGTAGCTCGTTCTCCGAACTGTGGTCAGAGAGGGCTCGGTAGCTCGTTCTCTGGACCGGATGTGGGAAAGTCCTGGTGAGTGAAGCCAGGCAGTGGGAAGTCCTGGTGAGTGAAGCCAGGCAGTTGTGAAAACCCTAGTGAGTGAAGCTAGGTGAAAGTCCTGGTGAGTGAAGCCAGGCAGTGGGAAGTCCTGGTGAGTGAAGCCAGGCAGTTGTGAAAACCCTAGTGAGTGAAGCTAGGTGAAAGTCCTGGTGAGTGAAGCCAGGCAGTGGGAAAGTCCTGGTGAGTGAAGCCAGGCAGTTGGAAAGTCCTGGTGAGTGAAGCCGGGCAGATTGGAAATCCTGGTGAGTGAAGCCAGGTGAAAGTCCTGGTGAGTGAAGCCGGGCAAGGGAAAATCCAGATGGATCAAGGGTGATCGGACATCTGGTGTTGAGAAGGTCAAGTAGATCAAGGGAGTGACCGGATACTTGACACGAAGAGAAAAGTCCAAGTGGGTCAAAGGGATTGACCGGACACTTGGTAGGGAGTCTTAACAGGTCAAGGGAGTGACCGGATGCTAAGCATGATGTACCAACAGGTCAAGGTTGACCGGATGTTGGTTTGGAAGGTTTGGGACTTGGTTTGGGCAAAAACCAAGCTCTGGATCGATCAGTGGATTGATCCAGTGATATACTGGGTAGCTGGATCGGTCTGGTGACCGATCAGTAACCAAACAGTAGCCTCGGTCTGCAGACCGATCAGGAAACAACGATCAGAAGGCAAGAAGTTTGGGAGAAAAGGAAGGGATGCATGCTGATCGGTCCCTGGACCGATCAGAGGAAGCTCTGATCGGTCCCCAGGACCGATCAGGGTCTTTCTTGGACCGATTAGGAGATGTCCTGATCGGTCCAGCACTAGCCGTTGGCTCACAACGGCTAGTCTTCTGTCTTCTGTCTTCTGTCTTCTGTTCTTCGCAGGTACAACGCAGATGGATGCAGGTATAAAAGAGGCTGAGGGCTTCTACAAATGGGTACTGCTACTCTTCTTACTCCTGACTGTGATCGAGCTTTGCTGAGCTCTTAGCTTACTGAGCTTCGTGTGAGCTCCTTCTTGAAGCTTCGGGTGAGCTTTCCTCGACTGATCAGCTGCTGCTGTGAGTTTCCTGAAGTTGCTGCTTCAGATTCCTGTCGACAAGAACAGTAGGCAAGCTTTGTTTTGTACATTCATATTGTCTTCTGTTTTGTGCTGTATTTTTGTACACCTTTCTTGCTGTTGCAAGAAGTTTATGTGGCGAGGTTTCTCCACCCAGAAGGAGTGTTCTTATTAGCCGGTTTTCCGGGGACTCATCCACCGACGGATTGATAGGCTTCGTCCACCTTACGGACACGCCGAGGAGTAGGAGTTTCATCTCCGAACCTCGTTACATCGACGAGTTTGAGGTTTGCTATTCTCCGTTGTCGTTTCTATTGTTTATTTCCGCTGCGCTAACCTTGATTTGTAGAAAGAAATGAACGATTTGGGTCGGCTATTCACACCCCCCCTCTAGCCGCGATCATCGGTCCTAACAACTTCTTCTGCTCACTTATTCGAAAGCCACCCCGAGACTATGATCATATGTTACACCGAGCCAATGAGTACATTAATGTGGAGGAAGCTCAGGCGGCCCGAAGGAAAGAAGCTCCAACCGAGCGGCTAGCCCCTGCCGAGCGGAAGCCTGTCACTCGCCAGGAACCGCCCAGAGGACCGCGTGCCGAGGCAATCCGCTCTCACCACGCGAGAGCCCATACCGTTCAAGAGGTAGCTGCCGAGCGGCCCAAACCAAAGAAGAAGGTATGGACCCCTATGTTTTGTTCATTCCACCGAACTGACACGCATAACACACGAGATTGCCGAAGCCTTCCCCTGATCGCCCACCCCGCTCCTCGGAGTAGCCATCGTCGATCGCCCTCATCCGACAGGCGACAGCGACACTCTGGAGTTGATCGGCGGATCGGCGACAGGCGACAACAGCAGTCTCCCGAGCGGCATCATCCTCAGAGGCAAGAGGACAATCCCCGGATGTCTAAGGAGCGGCCTAGGCCGTCCGCCCGGGAGGAAGAAAATAGAAGCAACACGTCCCGCGGTGAAATCAACATCATCGTTGGCGGGCCGACCGGAGGTGACTCCAACAGAGCAAGGAAGGCAAGTGTCTTGCAACTCCAAATCCATGCGGTCGGCTGCAGTCAAGAATGGGCGAGCGGGCCCGAAATTTGCTTCGGGCCCAGGGACCTTGAGGGAGTCGAAGTGCCACATGACGACGCCCTCATCATCAACGCGGTAATAACTAATTATACTATTCACCGAATTTTCATTGATACAGGCAGCTTGGTCAACATCATATTCAAATAAAGCTTTTGACCAACTGCAAATTGATCGAGCCGAGTTGCTGCCAATGACAACCCCCCTCTATGGGTTTACGGGGAATGAAGTTCTGCCGGTCGGACATGTCCGACTGGCTATTTCATTGGGAGAGGAGCCGCTTCGAAGGACGCGGACTGCCAACTTCGTCGTGGTCGACTCTCCCTTAACATACAATGTTATCCTGGGACGGCCGGCGCTCAGTGAGTTCCGAGCGGCCGTCTCCACCTTCTACCAGAAAATTAAGTTCCCGGTTGAAGACAAAGTTGGAGAAGTGCGAGGAGACCAGCTGGCGGCTCGGCGATGCTACGTCGAGATGGTCCGAGCCGAAGCTAATTCCGCTCGGAAGACGCCACGGATCGAGGTAAACACAATAACCGAAAAATCACCCTCTTTGGTTTACGAAGAAAAAGAGGAGGTGCAGATCCACCCGACCCGATCGGAGGCCACCACATTCATTGCGGCCGATCTGGAGGCAAGCTAGAAAAAGGAGGTGATCAAATGTCTCCAGAGAAACTGCGATGTCTTCGTATGGTCGACGCATGAGTTGCTGGGAATTTCGCCAAGTATAGCACAACACGAGCTTCACGTCCGACCGGACTTTCGGCCAGTGAAGCAAAGGAAGAGGAACTTCAGTGCAGAACAAAACTGTTAGGATCCTTCGTACGGAGGCTAGAGAGGGGGGTGTGAATAGCCGACCCCAAATCGTTGCGTTTCTACAAACTAGGGTTAGCGCAGCGGAAAATAACACGTAGAAACGAAGGAAAAGAAAACAAACCTCAAACAAACCGATGTAACGAGGTTCGGAGATGATACTCCTACTCCTCGGCGTGTCTGTAAGGTGGACGAAGCCTATCAATCCGTCGGTGGATGAAACCCCGGAAAACCGGCTAATACGAACACTCCTTCTGGGTGGAGAAACCTCGCCACAATATTCTTGCAACAGCAAGATGAATGTACAAGAAATACAAGAAAGCAGAAGACAATACGAATGTAAAAACAATCTTGCCTTCTCGTCGACTGGGAGAAGCAACAGCTCCAAGCGCCTACAACAGCAGGTGATCCAGCTGGAAGCTCACGCGAAGCTTCAATGCGTCAAGAGCTCAACAAAGCTCAGCAGCGCTGATCACAGTCCAAGAAAGAAGAAGAAGAAGAAGAGCTGTTGTTGCGATCACTGTAGACTCCCCTTATATCTGGTATCTCCCTGCACCCTGCGAAGAGGAAACAGAAGCAACAGACGAAGCAGAGACTAGCCGTTGTGTCACAACGGCTAGTGCTGGACCGATCAGGCTCCATCCTGATCGGTCCAGGAGGATCCTGATCGGTCTGTGGACCGATCAGGCAACGATCAGTGGCCTACTGATCGTTTCCTGATCGGTCTTGTGGACCGATCAGGCTTCCTCCTGATCGGTCTGTGGGCCGATCAGTGACCTCCTGATCGTTTCTTGATCGGTCTGTGGACCGATCAGGCCCTAGGCTGATCGGTCCCCAGGCCGATCCCCAACTCCCGGATTGCCTTGATCGTTTCCTTCTGCTTCGTTACTGATCGGTGTGGTGACCGATCAGCTAATCCCAGGTCTCACTGGATCGGTCACCAGACCGATCCAGATGACCACTTAGAGCTTCCCATCAGCCCTGAAGCCTCGAGAACGAGCTACCAAGCCCTCTCCGACCTTCTCATCCGGTCCAGAGAACGAGCTACCGAGCCCTCTCTGTCCTAGTCCGGAGAACGAGCTGCCGAGCCCTCTCCGACTTCCACGTCCGGTCCAGAGAACGAGCTACCGAGCCCTCTCTGACCTAGTCCGGAGAACGAGCTACCGAGCCCTCTCCGACTTCGCATGCCAAGCTTCCAAACTTGGACTTCTCCCGTGCCAAGTCTCCATACTTGGACTTTTCCGTGCCAAGTCTCCATACTTGGACTTTTCTCGTGTCAAGTCTCCATACTTGGACTTTTCACCAGATGTCTGGTCAACCTTGACCTATCTGGATTTCCCTTGCCTGGCTTCACTCACCAGGACTTTCCAACTGCCTGGCTTCACTCACCAGGACTTTCCAACTGCTTGGCTTCACTCACCAAGACTTTCCTTTCACCTAGCTTCACTCACTAGGATTTTCACCTGGCTTCACTCACCAGGACTTCTCCGACTGCCTAACATCCCAGTTAGGACTTTTCACCAGTCAAGTATCCGGTCAACCTTGACCTACTTGACTCTTCTTCATCCAACCTGATCAAACCCTGATCAGTATCTCTCCGCATGGACAACTGCACCTGCATTGTCCATGTCTACATGTCTTTCTGTTCTTGTCAAACATCATCAAACATAACTCGTCAAACATCAAAACACAACTCGAGTCAAGTCAACTCGAGTCTGGTCAACCAGGTCAACCTTGACCTAAGGTTGCACCAACAATCTCCCCCTTTTTGATGTTTGACAAAACCCATAATCAAACTCATAATCAAGTTAGGTTAACCCGATAACCTACCTTAGGTTTTCCAATGTTCTTCCCTGAACATTCTCTAGACATTCTCCATTTTCTCCTTTCTACTCTCCCCCTTTTTGACACACATCAAAAAGGAGCAAATCAAGGTCAAGAGTTTCTTCCTAATGAAAGTCCCATACCTTTCATTGAAACCCTTAATTTCCCCCTTGAAACTAAATTCAACAATCAACTTAGTGATAATCCAATATCACTCAAGTCTTTAGGAGTAAAAACTCCCCCTAAAAGTCAACTCCCCCTTGACTAATAGGTAAAACTCCCCCTTGACCATTGCACCAACAATGTCTTGGAGAGTTTCAAACCTTTAGAAATCTAAAACCCAACTTCCAGTCGAAATTTCAGACATCCAGTCGAATTTCAGCACATTGGCACGCTATCAGACCTCACTGGATCGGTCACTAGACCGATCCACAGCACTCTGGATCGGTCCAGTGACCGATCCAGCCCTCCCTGGATCGGTCCAGTGACCGATCCAGACTCTGACCACAGGGATTTCTGAATTTTCTTTTCCTGAAATTCAGAAACCCCTAATAAATTCCATAAAATTCCAAAAATTGTGAAATTTTGAGGATACATTCCTCATAACATATACTATCAAGGAAAAATAGTTTTCTATGAAAATAGATTCCATTTTTCAATCTTGATACAAAGTTCAAAAGACTTTGAAATAGTTCAAAGTTAAGTCAACTTCGTATCATAATGTTCAATGATGAATGCTATCACTAGAATGACTTCATCAAGGTTTTTCAAATCAATTTCAAAATGATTTTAAACCTTTTAATTTAGGATCATAATCTTAGGGCTAAATGTACATGACTTGTACACATGCTTTCCCAATTATCCCTAATTTTTTGAATTAGGCTCATCTAGGTACAAGAACTATGCACCTTGATCCTAACTCATGATCCTAATATCTCACACACATCTAAAGTGTATCAAACACATCCAAGTCAATTTTGATGTGAGATATGGGTTTAGGTCATCTTAGGCTAAGTTCTCATGCATTTTCTAAACACCAATTTGATCTCAATATTAAATTGTGTTTCTATCCTTAAATCAATTTAAATTGATCATTAATGCAAGAGATGATGACATGGCATGAAATAATATCATAAATAGAAGCATGTGCCAATGTCATGATGTCATGGCATAAAGTTTAAAACTTAAATAAACATGACATAAAACTAACCTAAGCATTATCATGACATTTCAAAAGATAAACTTAAATATGATGTCATGACATGTGAGGGCAAACAATCATGGCAAGGTTTAGCATAAATAAACCATACCTAGATTACCTATCTAGGTATCCTTAACCTCAGCTAATAATTAAGCTTTAACCCTTGATTGCCCTAAAATGTCAAAATCCTAATTTTGACACTTCTTGAACTCTAGATTAATTCATGTCACTTAAAGATCAAATTTATCTTCAGATCTTGGCATGTTTCATTTTTCCTCAAGAGTTCTCTAGATTTTCCCAAATTGTGCCAATTGAAATTAACATCATCATTTTCCATGATGGCACATTTTACTCTTCCAAGGAGTAAATATTAATGATTGTTCCATTTCATTTTCAAAAGTTCCCAAAAACCTTGAAAATGCTCCTTGAGTGTCAATTTCCTCAAAGTTGGGTTAACTACCCTTCTAATCGGAGTTGACACTCTCTAACCCATCTATGGGGTAGAGAAGATGCTCCTAGGTACCCAATACCTATTTGAGCTCATTGGGTTCACTAAATATTCACTAGGGATAACTTCCCTAGCAACCCTCCTAATGACCCTCTTAGGCTTTAAAGCCTTGGTCATTTGGGACTCATCAAGATCAACTCTAGGGGTGACTCCCCTTGTGACCTTGGTGGTGGTCTTCCTAACCCTAGATTTTGTTCCATAATCGAATGGAACATTATGATAAGTGGGCTTGACCACTTGGGACTTAGGTTTGTGACACAAACCTCCATTGTCCTTTGACTTGGGTTTTTGACCCTTAGACCCTAGAGTTGACTTCTCTAAGTTCTCAAGAGCCTTTTCCAAAGTATCAAGTCTTGACCTCAAGACTTGATTCTCCTTCTCTAATACCTCAAGTTTTAATTTATCATTCTTCTTTGAGGTATTCCTAGGCATATGTCTAGTTGTCTTGGGGTTTCTACCTAGGTTCTCCTTAGCCTTAGATGAGTTAATCCTAGGGTTGGCCTTCCTAGTATTGTTCTTATCTAAACTAAGATGCTTAGCACCTAAGCACACATGTTGATTTCTATGATTATCATGCTTATCATTCTTGACAATTGCAATAAGACTACTAGCATGTATCTTATTAGAAGTGCAAGAATGAACCTTAGAGGATACCTTAGGGTTTGCCTTCGCTCCCCCTTTACACGTGCTTGGTCTTTTGTCCTTGTGAGATTGCCTCCCCCTTGGACATTGACTCCTATAGTGTCCCCGTTGCTTGCATTGGAAGCACACCACGTGTTCCTTGCCCTTGCGTTTTGGGACTCCGACTTCCTTGATCTTTGGTGCCGGTGGAGTCTTCTTAGTCTTCTTTGGACATTTACTCTTGTAATGTCCAAATTCCCTACACTCGAAACACATTATATGCAATTTACTTGAACTTAAAGTGTTTGAGTTACCTAGGGTTGAGGATGGATGTATGCTCTCTTCTTCATCCCTCCCAGAGGTAGAAGCTTCTTCTTCGTGCTCCGATCTTGAAGAAGAACTCACCTCCTCTTCTTCTTTAGATGTTGAGTAGCCCTCAACTTCTAATTCCTCACCTCCACGATGTGAGCTACTTGGCTCATTAGGCTCCTCTTCATGGCTTGAAGTGGGGCTCTCCTCATGGAGTTTGGCCAAGTTGTTCCACAACTCCTTGGCATTATTGTATCCTCCTATCTTACACAAAATATCAAGAAAATTCAATGATTTTCGTTACCTCATCATTGATGATTGATTGGTGAATTTGCTCCTTGGTCCACTCCTTCTTCTCTAGGGTTTCTCCTTTCTTGTCCATCGGAGGCTTGAAACCTAATTGAACACAACTCCAATTTTCAAGGTTAGTCATAAGAAAATACCTCATTCTTACCTTCCAATACGCGAAGTCGCAGCACTCGTAGAAGGGTGGAAACGTGATGTCTTCTCCGAGTCGATCCATTCTCTAGCTTGTGCTCCTCCGGGTGTTAATCCGACGAAGAGCAACCTTGCTCTGATACCACTTGTTAGGATCCTTCGTACGGAGGCTAGAGAGGGGGGGTGTGAATAGCCGACCCCAAATCGTCGCATTTCTACAAACTAGGGTTAGCGCAGCGGAAAATAACACGTAGAAACGAAGGAAAAGAAAACAAACCTCAAACAAACCGATGTAACGAGGTTCGGAGATGATACTCCTACTCCTCGGCGTGTCCGTAAGGTGGACGAAGCCTATCAATCCGTCGGTGGATGAAACAACGGAAAACCGGCTAATACGAATACTCCTTCTGGGTGGAGAAACCTCGCCACAATATTCTTGCAACAGCAAGATGAATGTACAAGAAATACAAGAAAGAAGAAGACAATACGAATGTAAAAACAATCTTGCCTTCTCGTCGACTAGGAGAAGCAACAGCTCCAAGCGCCTACAACAGCAGGTGATCCAGCTGGAAGCTCACGCGAAGCTTCAATGCGTCAAGAGCTCAACAAAGCTCAGCAGCGCTGATCACAGTCCAAGAAAGAAGAAGAAGAAGAAGAGCTGTTGTTGCGATCAGTGTAGACTCCCCTTATATCCTCTGGTATCTCCCTGCACCCTGCGAAGAGTAAACAGAAGCAACAGACGAAGCAGAGACTAGCCGTTGTGTCACAACGGCTAGTGCTGGACCGATCAGGCTCCATCCTGATCGGTCCAGGAGGATCCTGATCGGTCCAGGAGGATCCTGATCGGTCCAGGAGGATCCTGATCGGTCTGTGGACCGATCAGGCAACGATCAGTGGCCAACTGATCGTTTCCTGATCGGTCTTGTGGACCGATCAGGGATCCTCCTGATCGTCTGTGGACCGATCAGGCTTCCTCCTGATCGGTCTATGGGCCGATCAGGCTACGATCAGTGACCTCCTGATCGTTTCCTGATCGGTCTGTGGACCGATCAGGCCCTAGGCTGATCGGTCCCCAGGCCGATCCCCAACTCCCGGATTGCCTTGATCGTTTCCTTCTGCTTCGTTACTGATCGGTGTGGTGACCGATCAGCTAATCCCAGGTCTCACTGGATCGGTCACCAGACCGATCCAGATGACCACTTAGAGCTTCCCATCAGCCCTGAAGCCTCGAGAACGAGCTACCAAGCCCTCTCCGACCTTCTCATCCGGTCTAGAGAACGAGCTACCGAGCCCTCTCTGTCCTAGTCCGGAGAACGAGCTGCCGAGCCCTCTCCGACTTCCACGTCCGGTCCAGAGAACGAGCTACCGAGCCCTCTCTGACCTAGTCCGGAGAACGAGCTACCGAGCCCTCTCCGACTTCGCATGCCAAGCTTCCAAACTTGGACTTCTCCCGTGCCAAGTCTCCATACTTGGACTTTTCCGTGCCAAGTCTCCATACTTGGACTTTTCTCGTGCCAAGTCTCCATACTTGGACTTTTCACCAGATGTCTGGTCAACCTTGACCTATCTGGATTTCCCTTGCCTGGCTTCACTCACCAGGACTTTCCAACTGCCTGGCTTCACTCACCAGGACTTTCCAACTGCCTGGCTTCACTCACCAAGACTTTCCTTTCACCTAGCTTCACTCACTAGGATTTTCACCTGGCTTCACTCACCAGGACTTCTCCGACTGCCTAACATCCCAATTAGGACTTTTCACCAGTCAAGTATCCGGTCAACCTTGACCTACTTGACTCTTCTTCATCCAACCTGATCAAACCCTGATCAGTATCTCTCCGCATGGACAACTGCACCTGCATTGTCCATGTCTACATGTCTTTCTGTTCTTGTCAAACATCATCAAACATAACTCGTCAAACATCAAAACACAACTCGAGTCAAGTCAACTCGAGTCTGGTCAACCAGGTCAACCTTGACCTAAGGTTGCACCAACAAAAACGCCATCATCCGATCGGAGGTTGAGAAACTCTTGGAGGCTGGCCATATAAGGGAAGTTCAGTTCCCAAGCTGGCTCGCAAATGTGGTGCTCGTCTCCGAGCCGGGCTACAAGTGGAGGGTTTGCATCGATTTCAGGGATCTCAACAAAGCATGCCTGAAGGATTTCTACCCTCTACCCCAGATTGATCAACTGGTGGACTCCACAGCCGGGTGTGAGTTAATATGCATGCTAGACGCCTATCAGGGCTACCACCAGGTGTCGCTCGCCCGAGAAGATCAAGAAAAGGTTAGTTTCGTCACAGCCGACGGCACTTACTGCTACAATGTAATGCCGTTCGGATTGAAGAACGCAGGAGCAACTTACCAGCGCTTGATGAACAAAGTATTCAAAGAGCAGATCGGACGTAATTTAGAAGTGTACGTGGATGATATTCTCATCAAGTCCGTCCGAGCAGCTGATCTTTTTGCGGACATGGAGGAGACCTTCCGAACGCTGAGGAAGTATGGAGTCAAGCTGAATCCTCAGAAATGTCTGTTCGGAGCAAAAGGTGGGCGTTTTCTGGGCTATATAGTGACCGAGCGGGGTATAGAGGTAAATCCCAGCAAGGTAAAAGCGTTGCAAGATATGCCGCCCCCAAGAAATCTAAGGGAAGTACAGCGTCTGACCGGTCGAAAAACTGCATTGTCAAGATTCATTTCTAAGACCGCCGACCGGAGCCTCCCTTTTTTCAAGATCCTGCGCAAAGCTACTAAGTTTCAATGGGACGAGGAATGCGACCGGGCGTTTGAGGAGCTGAAGATCTACCTGAATTTCTTGCCCGTGCTAGCCAAGCCAGCTGTGGGTGAGCCCCTCTGTATTTATTTATCTTCAACCGAGCGGGCAGTAGGCTCGGCATTAGTGAGGACGAGCGGTGAAGAACAACCCGTGTACTTCTTGAGCCATATTCTAAAAGACACTGAATCTCGCTACACTGGACTCGAGAAGCTAGCTTTTGCTTTGGTCATCACCGCTCGGAGACTTTGTCCTTATTTCCTAGCACATACAATCATCGTCCGGACAAATAGCCCATTGGGAAGAGTGCTACTGAACCCAGAAGCGTCCGGGTGGCTCATCAAGTGGACAACGGAGTTAAGTGAATTTGACATTCAATATAAACCTCGGTCGGCGATAAAGGCGCAGTCTTTAGCAGATTTTGTTACCGAAGTACAAAATCCCGAGCCCGAAGCTATGTGGAAAATATTTGTGGATGGATCGTCTACTCAGTTCGGGAGCGGGATTGGTGTGCTATTACTTTCTCCTCAAGAAGAACGGATGCACCTATCCGTTCGGCTGGACTACAAAGCCACCAATAATGAAGCAGAGTATGAGGCCCTCATAGCCGGCTTACAGGCAGCCCGACATGTAGGCGTCGGTCGGGTGACACTTCATTCAGATTCTCAGCTGGCCGCCCAGCAGCTCTCGGGTACTTTTGAGATTAACAATGCTCGGCTCAAGCTTTACGCTGAGGCCTTCGAAAAGCTCAAGACCCACTTCAGAGAAGTCATCATCCAGAAGATACCCCGAGCAGAGAACCAGGCGGCAGATGAGTTAGCCAAACTCGCAAGTTCAATATCACCGGTTGTCATCCAGCAGCCAATCGAACAAGTATCCTTGGTGGCGCACATCGACCGGATGGAGGGCCTCACATTCCCTAGCGATTGGAGGACAGCCATCATGGAGTTTCTGCGCTCGGGTGCGACATCGTCCGACCGGGAGGAAGCTCATCTATTAAGAAGGAGAGCCGGCCAGTTCACACTCGTTGGAGACCAACTCTACAAGAAGGCTTTCTCCCGCCCACTTCTGAAATGTGTGAGCTCGGAAGACGCGGCGTACATCCTCCAGGAAGTGCACCAAGGATCGTGCGGGGGGCATCCGGGAGGACGATCGCTGGCTAGAAAGATCCTGCTGGCTAGATACTTCTGGCCAACACTGCAAGAAGACGCCGCTCGAACTATAGCAACGTGCCTCTCCTGCCAGAAGTACCACAACTTCTCCCACCGACCGGCAGAGGAGATGAAAGCGTCTACGGTATCCTGTCCGTTCGATCAGTGGGGATTGGATATCGTGGGTCCGTTCCCTATAGCGACCGGTCAGCGGAAGTTTCTACTGGTGGCGGTCGACTACTTTTCCAAATGGGTGGAGGCCGAGCCGCTGGCGAAGATCACCGAGCAAATGGTCAAAAAGTTTATCTGGCAGCATATAATCTGTCGGTTCGGCATTCCTCGCCGGCTCATATCTGATAACGGATGGCAGTTCGTTGGGAAGCAGCTCGAAGAATGGTGCAAAAGTTATGACATTGAACAACACTTCACTTCCGTGGCATATCCCCAGAGTAACGGCCAAGCGGAAGTAACCAACAGAGAAATACTCAGAATTCTTCGGGCTCGACTGGACCACATAGGAGGAAGTTGGGTGGACGAGCTGCCAGGCGTCTTATGGGCTATCCGCACGACCCCAAAGGAGGGAACGGGCGTCACGCCATTCCATTTAGTGTACGGAGGCGAAGCAGTTATCCCGATTAAAGTCGGCGTCGAGTCCGTCCGGATCCAGAACTATGATGATGACAACGCCGAGCGAAGGAACCTGGAGTTGGACTTGATCGACGAAGACCGAGTCAAGGCGTCCGTCCGACTGATGGCATACCGGTAGAGGATGAAGCAAAACTACAACCGGCGCGTGATCCCCAGAGCATTCCAGGTCGGTGACCTAGTGTGGAAGAAAGTAAAGCCGGTCGGAGACGTTGGCAAGTTGGAGGCTCCTTGGGCGGGCCCCTTCAAAGTCATCGAAAAGCTCCGCTCGGGTGCCTATTATCTGGAGGATGAAGATGAACGTCAACTGGATCGACCATGGAGCGCGAACCACCTCCAGCCTTACCGGGCGGGGTGAAAGGTGCGCCAATGTAATATATTCTGTATATCTTCCGTTCGGCTGTATATTTGAAATACAGGAGTAAAAAATCGGAAAATTAGCACAAGTATAGGGCATCGTCAGCCGAATCGGAAGACCGTCGAGCTCCGACGTTAAAAATCGAGAATCACGTCGGCGACTATAAACCCTCCGGCCAGAAGACCGTCGAGCTCCGACGTTAAAAATCGAGAGTCACGCCAACGACGATAAACCCTCCGACCGGAAGACCGTCGAGCTCCGACGTTAAAGATCGAGAGTCGCGCCGACGACTATAAACCATCCGGTCGAAAGACCGTCGAGCTCCGACGTTAAAAATCGAGAGTCGCGCCGGCGACTATAAACCCTCCAGCCGGAAGACCGTCGAGCTCCGACGTTAAAAATCGAGAGTCGTGCCGGTGACTATAAACCCTCCGGTCGGAAGACCGTCGAGCTCCGACGTTAAAAATTGAGAGTCGTGTCGGCGACTATAAACCCTCCGGCCGGAAGACTGTCGAGCTCCGACGTTAAAAATCGAGAGTCGCGCCGGCGACTATAAACCCTCCGGCCGGAAGACCGTCGAGCTCCGACGTTAAAAATCGAGAGTCGCGTCGGCGACTATAAACCCTCCGGTCGGAAGACCGTCGAGCTCCGACGTTAAAAATCGAGAGTCGCGCCGGCGACTATAAACCCTCCGGCCAGAAGACCGTCGAGCTCCGATGTTAAAAATCAAGAGTTGCGCCGGCGACTATAAACCCTCCGGCCAGAAGACCGTCAAGCTCCGACGTTATAAATCGAGAGTCGCACCGGCGACTATAAACCCTCCGGCCGGAAGACCGTCGAGCTCCGACGTTAAAAATTGAGAGTCGCGCCGGCGACTATAAACCATCCGGCCAGAAGACCGTCGAGCTCCGACATTAAAAATCAAGAGTCGCGTCGGCGACTATAAACCCTAAACCATCCGGCCAGAAGACCGTCGAGCTCCGACATTAAAAATCAAGAGTCGCGTCGGCGACTATAAACCCTCTGGCCGGAAGACCGTCGAGCTTCGACGTTAAAAATCGAGAGTCGCGCCGGCGACTATAAACCCTCCGGCCGGAAGACCGTCGAGCTCCGACGTTAAAAATCGAGAGTCGCGCCGGCGACTATAAACCCTCCGGCCGGAAGACCATCGAGCTCTGACGTTAAAAATCGAGAGTCGCGCCGGCGACTATAAACCCTCCGGCCGGAACGAAAGACGTTTGAAGATAAGCAGCGAGGGAAAGTACTGACAAGGCGAATGTCACCTACGCCCGCTCGGGAGGCCTTGTTGGCCAAGCAGCGAGGGAAAGTAGTGACAAGGCGAATATCACCTACGCCCGCTCGGGAGGCCTTGTTGGCCAAGTTGTGTGTCATAGACTCCAGCCAATCATCCGTAAGCATACAAATTAAAAATGAAGTTGCACAACGCAGATAAATTTTTCATTAAAAATCGAGGAATTAAGGCCGAGCGGCCTAATTACAAAAAGGTAATCTTTAGCCGAGCGGCCGAATTACATAAGAACTCCTATTCTAGATAATCGTAGAGGTGCTTCAGGATGGTGCCGAGAAGCGTCGCCTGGTCTTGGGCCGAGATGAGGACGAAGTCGGGAAGATGGCCCTGGGACTTCAAATAAGTTGTGGTGGCCGTCATAGCGAGCTCAAAAGTAGTATACATCCGCTCGCATACTTTTTCAGAGAATTCGACCGAACGGATGTAATTCAGCCTCAAGGCGGCAACCCGGTCTGGCTCCGCATCCTGGTATTCTTTGAGGGCCGCTCGGGAAGCATCGGCGGCTGCCTGATGTTCTTGCAAGGTAGCCTCAAGGTTCTTCACTTCATCCGATCGGGCCACCTTCTCACCGGCCAGTTGATCCATCAGCTCCTTAACCTTTTGCTCCAGGCCCCGAGCCTCGACATTCTTCTTCTCAAGATCGGAGATAGCCGTTTTCTTCCGCTCGGTGGCCAGACTTATTTTGCGATCCAGTGATTTGTTCTGGCGATCGAGTTCGGCCAGAGTGTGAGCCTGCTCGGCCGTCTTCTTCCGTTCGGCCTCCAACAAAGCTTGGGTCTTTTTGAGCTCTTTCTGCAGCTCTGCGTAAGAGGGGCCTTGGGAGCCGACCGGGCCACCCGAAGCCTTCAACCTCTTTAGCTCCTCGTCCACCATAGCTAGACGATTGGAGACCGCGATCTCCTCCACCCATCTCTGACATAAGCAAGAGTGTTAGTAAGCCGAGCGGAAAAAATGCGTAAAGGACTTGAGAAAATAGGCTTACCCCAGTAGCCTGCTGCATGTGGCTGTTAGCCAGATTGCTGAGTGGGATCATAGTGACGCGTGCCCGAGCGTCGGCCCAAATTTTGGCTAGGGGCCCCTTCATCGTGATCATGTGCTCGGGCGCAGTTGGCCGATCGGAAGTAGCCGAGCAGAGTGGGGTCTCCGTGCGGCGCCTCTTTTGTCGAAGAGGGCGCTCTTCCTCCTGAGCAGAGCCTTCCTCCCGGACGGAAAGCTCTCGACTAGCAGTTGCGCCAGCCGCTGGCTCCGGGAGAGAAGCCTGAGCGGCCGATTCCCCCGCATTCGTATCGCTCTCTCCTTCATGTGAGCCGACCGACTCAATGCCAAGAGCCTCCATTTCCTTGGCAGCTGCGGCCTCGAGCGCCGTAGCTTTCCTTTTCAAAATGCCGGCCATCACGGACTCCATGACAATGTCCGCTGCAAAGGAAAAAGGAGAAAATCAGTTAGCAATCAAGGCAAATGTACAAGTAAAATTCTTACCGAAGCCGCTCGGTAGGGGGGTCCTGATCGGACTTAGGTCGAATATGTACATCACCCTTTAGGCAGGAATTTATTGATGTCAAACTTCAGACCGGCTAACATGTTGGCAGCATGAAGATAATTCGGTCGGGTCTTGAACCTTTTGAGCTCTGGGGAGATAGGCGGTCCGACCTGCCACTGGGTTCGGAAGGAGGCCCGCTCGGGCATACGAAGGTAGAAGTAGAACTCTTTCCAATGCTTATTGGAAGAGGCCAGTTTATTAAAGAAAACTAAACCGGACCGAGCCTGGAACATGTAAGTGCCCAGCTCGGACTGTTTGGGGTAGTAGAAATAGTAGAAGACCTCCGGTCGGAGGGGAATGTTATGGATTTTGAATAGGACGACAATGCCGCACAGAAGGCGGAAAGTATTGGGGACTAGGCTTCCGAGCGGAATGCCGAAAAAATTACAAACTTCAGCGATGAAGGGATGAATTGGAAATCGCATACCAGCTGTGAACTGGTCGCGAAAAACACAAAAAGCTCTGCGCAGAGGTTTGTGTGGCCGAGCAGAGGGAGAGGGTAAGATAATTTCGAAGTCGGATGGGATGTCAAAATTATCCATCAGAATATTGGCGTCGCGCTGATCGAAGCGCGACTCCATGGTGGTGTACCACGGGCCGAGGGCTTGGTCTTGGGGCTGAGAGGAACTAGCCATTGTCCGAACGGACGAAACAACAAAAGGCAGACAGTAGAAAGAAGAGGATGACAAACAAAACAGCGACCAAAGAACCCGAACTTGACAAAAAACACAAGGTTAACGAAGAGGAAAGGAATGAGAACCTTACAAAGAGATGGAGGATCGAAAGAACGACGCCGGAGATCGCTGGCAGATAGAAAAGCAAGGTCGCCGGAGTGCTGGAAACTAGAGAAGAATTGCGGAGCGTGCGAGAGCAAAGGTGTGGCGGTGGAAGAAGACAAAGGCTTTATAGTGTTAAGCTCGAGCGGCCTCAGCCGTTGATTGCAGGTCACGGGAACCGAAGCCCGCATCTGGCCGTCAATTTCAAACTAAGGCGGTCCCATCGAAGGTAACGCCACCGCCGTACGGTGACGGCATCGGGGGTGCCACGTGGCGGCGCGACATAGGTCGCATTTAATGAGTGCCCTTATCGCGCGCAGCGCGCGTGCGCGGCTTTAATGGAGGGGATTTAGCGCAAATTCTGAGAAGATCCAAGGAATAATGTCGACTGATGCCATGGATATCCCCACTGGGGCCGAGCGGAAATGATTTCATAGATGTGCCGCTCGGAGTTACCTACAGTCCAGTCAGTCGGACTAATCGCCTCCTTCGACTAGACTTGAAGGGGAGGCAAGTGATCCGGCAGTAAGGACGGGGGACCCCCTTTGAGGGAAGTCAATGACACGTAGAGGTCAAAAGTCTAAGGGCAAGATGAGTAAGGGTCAGATCAACCGGCCGATCGGGTAATGGTCAGATCAACCGGCCGAACGGGTCATAACGGAATCAAGGACAACCCGGCGGGGAGTCGGGTCTCCGATGCTCAGGGTAAGGCCGAGCGGGCTACCCGCTTGGCCACGGCATAAAACAGCAATGCTGCGGACAGTCTCAGCCGAGCTGAGCACGCGACCAGGCATCACACCCGCTCGGACCGATAAGGGTCTTACCGAGCGGGTGGGCGCTCGGCGCAGGTAAAAGAAGACAAGGACAAGGGGTCATCGGGGAACATTTTCTGACAACAGGCATGTCCAACAACCAAGTCATACGCAGAATCTTACGACAGAAGGTTCTGTCGTCCCATCAGAGAGGTGCTCGGACTGTAGCAGTATGGTGTCAGGCAAGCTCCTCTGACAAGCCCATACTGAGGTATGGTAAGAGGACACGTGTTCGCCTCAGTATGTGTGCATGAGCCTCTTCACAGCTCTATATAAGAGCCCCCAGACTTCGCCGGAGGTACGCAATCTTGGATCTTTGGAGCCACCTCTTTGTTTCCCCCTTGCCTGACTTAAGCGTCGGAGGGTCGTCGCCGGGAACCCCTTCCCGGCCCGACTTCTTTGCAGGTTCGCCGAAGCTCCATACGGCCGGTCAGAGATCCACATCATCGATTCGGAGAGCGTCACGTGCCCAGCGTCCATCGATTCAGCGTTCGAACAGGATCAGTCATGTAAACCCTGTAGGTGGACTTAGTCCGATATGACGATGAAGTTGAGTGGTACTACTCTTGGAGCTAGATATTAATTAACTGAGTTGTCAATAACTCATTTAATTAGTGGGCATTCTATATCTTAAACACAAGGAGACTAACACACTCATGATAAGAAGGAGCCCATATAGTAATATGGGATTGGTGCGGTAGTTCAATAATAACTCTTTAGTGGAATGAGATATTATTGATGAACTCGAGTTGGGTGTTCGGGGTGAACACGGGAAGCTCAAGTTCATCGGGAGACCAAAACCAATTCCTCCTCTCGGTCCCTGTCGTAGCCTCTTATTTATAAAGTCTTATACCCACCCATACCCACCTTCTTACCCACCTTAAGGTGGCCAGCCAATCCTAGCTTGGAGCTCAAGCTAGGGTCGGCCAAACCAAGGTGAGTTGGTGGTCGACCCTAGCTTGAACCCAAGCTTAGGTGGTCGGCCAAAATAAATTAAAAGGATTTTTTTTTAATCTTTTCTTATGTGGAAGCCATGGTTTTAAAAGAGAGTTTAAAATTTAAATCTTTCCTTTTATAGTTTTATACAAAAGATTAAGAGAAAGGTTTAATATCTTTCCTTATTTGTAGTTAAAAGGAAGATTTTAATTTTTGATAAAACTTATCTTTTTTGTAACCATCCTCATGATTTTAAAAAGAGAGTTTTAAAATTAAATATTTCCTTTTATAACTTTCTACAAAATATTAAGAGAAAGATTTGATATCTTTCCTTATTTGTAGTTAAAAGGAAGATTTTAATTTTAGAGAAAACTTTCCCTTTTTGTAAATCATCCACATGTTTTAATAGAGAGATTTTAATTTATAAAAGTTTCCTTTTATAACCAACCATGAAGGGAATTTTTAAGGAGGAATTTTTATTTTAAAAATTTTCGGAAACAAATTAGGAAGTTCTAGTTTTGTGTTTAAAACTTTCCTTTTTTGGAGGAATTGAGGTGGTTGGCCACATTGATAGAGAAAAGGAAATTTTTTTAATCAATTAAATTTTCCTTTCTATGGCAAAGAAAATAAGGAAGTTTTTTATTAAAACTTTCCTTATTTGCCAAGATCAAGGAATATAAAAGAGAGGGTAGAGGTGCCTCACCTCATAACATATCTTCTATTATTCCTCCCTTCCTTGGTGGTGGTCGACCCTCTCTTCTTCCTCTTCCCCTATTCTTCTTCTTAAGTGGCCGGCGGCATCATCTTCTTGGGGAGATCTTGGTGGCCGGATTTTGCTTGGAGAAGAAAAAGAGATAGGAGGCATTGTTTCCTAGCATCCCTTAGAGCTTGGTTGGTGGCAAAAGTTCTTCATCTCTAGAAGACTCTTGGTGGTCGAAACTTGCTTGGAGAAGAAGGAAGCTTGGGTGGATTATCGTCTAGGTAGATCGTTGCCCACACAACATCCAAGATAAGAAGAGGAATACGATAGAAGATCATGAGGTTTATAAGCTACAAAAGGTATAACTAGTTATTAGTTTCCGCATTATAACTAGTTCATCTTTTTGTTTATATCTTGAAATACCAAACACAAGAGGCTAACGTTTCTAGGTTTCAGATTTATGATTCGAATTTATGTTTCTTTTTTTTTTGATCTTATGATTTGATTGTTCTTATTGGTTAAACCTAGGGTTACTATAAGGAGATTAAATATTGAATTTCGTTGAAAGACTTTGTCTAGGAAGTGGTGGATGCTCCCATAACCAAGAAGGTCTAGTGCCTCGCCATGTTTAACCTAGAAGCCGATCTATGAAATAAATATTTAATCAAATTTGTAACATAGGTGGATTTGGATTAATAATGTTAAGCATCATTTGTAATCCAAGTCTAAACCTATAAGAACAGATAAGTTGAATTTGGAATCAATAATGTTAAGTTATGTTTGCGATTCCAAATTTAATTTCTAAAGAATACAATAGGTTGTTAGGAAAGGTTCAGGACTTGTATAAAATTTTTGTACAGGGGAACTGATATGATATTCCGAGTAGCAACCAACATTCTTCACCAAGTGTCCGGTCAATCTCTTGACCCACTTGGACTTTTCTCCTTATGCCAAGTATCCGGTCGATCCTTTGACTTACTTGGACTTCCAATCACCAGATGTCCAGTCATCCTTGACCCACCTGGGTTTCCATTGCCTAACTTCACTCACCAGGGCATTCTTACTACCTAGCTTCACTTGTTAGGGCTTTCACCTGGCTTCACACACCAGGATTTCCATCTGCCTAGCTTCACTCACTAGGTCTTTGACCTGGCTTCACTCACTAGGATTTTCTCACTGTCTGGCTTCACTCACCAAGACTTTTCTTTTACCTGGCTTCACTCACTAGGATTTTCCTTCTGTCTGGCTTCACTTACTAGGACTTTCAACACCAAGTGCCCGGTCAACAATGATCCACTTGGATTTCCCTCTTTTTCCAACCTTCCCGTTGGACTTATCCTTGCCTAACCTCTAGTTAGGACTTTCCCAGTCAAGTATTCGGTCAACCTTGACCTACTTGACTCTTTTTCTTGTCAACCTGGTTAACCTTGACCAATCTCCTAAAAGGGCGATTGCTCTTGCAATCTCCATACATTATCAAAACAATCTTCATATATTATCAAACATCGAAACTCACACATTACGACTCAAGCTTGAGCCAATTCAAGTTTAGTCAACCTGGTCAACCTTCACCCAAAGGATATTGCACCAAAAATTTCTCCCTTTTTGATATTTAACAATACCTTTAAGTTAGGCTAATCTCATAGCCTCACCTTCTTCTTCATGCCAAAGCATAAATGAGGGTTTTCTACATTCTTTCCCTTTCTTAGAGGGCAAACTCCCCCTTTGGGTAATAAAGATCTAACTTAAATTCTACATTCTCCCCTTTTGGTACATATCAAAAACTCTTCTCCATAAGAGTTATTATACGTTGTTCACAACCTCACTCGTTATTCACAACACCACAATGAAGGTCTCATACCCTTCATTGTCTCCAATGCTCATCCTTGAGCATTAACCACTTCACAATGCTGATCCTAGAGAATTCATCACAACAAAGATTTTACTACCTTCTAAAGTTTTGTGACAAATAATTTTCATGTCTTTAAAGAGTGGCTCCCCCTAAAAACATCCTCCAAACTTTTATCATTGCCCCAACAATGACTTGGAATTCCTAAGACTTTAGGAAACCCATAAGTTTGAAGTTTTGAGGTTCAAATATCAATATTTGAATGTAAACCTTATTCTAAACTTCAACTTAGTCTACTTTTAACCAAACCATTCTTATTTCAACAAGAATATCACCCTTAAATGTATATAAATATATTTCAAAGGGTTTGGAATGGTTAATGAGATTAAAAATGGCTTAAAGTGCTAAAATCAGACTTCTACAACCAAAATTAGCCTTTTCAATCAATTGAAGTTGAAACTCAATCGATTGAAGTCATTCAATTGATCAACTAATCGATTCTGTGAGCTTCTGTTCGTGGAAACTACACTTGAATTAATCAACTAATCGATCCAGGCAGGGTTGAATCGATTCCGTAAGGCTCTGCTCACGAAAAATTCATCTTAATCGATCGACTGATCGATTGAGTCTTTTCAATCGATCGGTTGATCTATTGGGTTTTTGATTTCTTGAAATTAAATTTCAGCCAAAATTTAGAAACTCCTAAATAAATCTATAAAATTATAAAAATTATGAAAATTCTTGTAGAATTTATTTAAGACGTATAATATTAAGGAAATATAGTTTTCTAAGAAAATACTTCCTATTTTCAAAGATTAACAAAAATTTGAAAACTCTTGAAAACTTCAATGTTTTCTTCTAGTTTGTATCTAACTTTTCAATGATGATTACTATTAAGAGATAGCATTCACCAAGGTTTTCCAAAGTATATTTAAAATGATTTTAAAAATCAATTTCCAACCATGTTCTTTAGGCTCAATGCACATAATTTATACATTAGCTTTTCCAATGATTGGATAACATACAACTATGTGTTTTGATGAAATTAAAAACTTAAAGATGCACTAAATCAACATCTTGAGTTTTGTTCATCATCGTAATATCCCACTTGTATCTAATGTGCACTAAAACACATACAAGTCAACTTATAGTCTTTGTGAGATGTAGATTTTGATTTTTCCCTAAACTAGGGATCATACATATCTTTCTAGGTATTTTAATTTATGAACATCCACCTAGGATGTCACTTGTTGATAAAATCCTTTACCATTTGTTGGTAAATGTCATTGTCCTTAATTACAAGAAATTTAAAATAATATATGATGATTTATGGCCTACATCAAAAAGAATAATTTTTAAAAGAAAATATACTATTGCTATATGATGTATATATGACATGACATGATATTTTTGTTTATTTTTCATAATAAACATGAATACAAAATATGATGTCATGGAATATGATGGACAAACAATCATGACAAATTAGTATAAATAAAAATACCTAGATTATCCATCTAAGTATCTCTAAATCTTTGCTAACTTAAACTTAATCCTAGATTGCCCTCATTTTTCTAATAAAATGCCAACTTCCCAACTTGGCATTTATTTTTCTTTTCCTATTTGTGCCAATTTTATATTAAGCTTAATTCCCCAAATTTTGGCACATTTACTCTTCTAAAGAGTAACCAAGATAATCTATTTCATTTTCAAGGAGTACAACTACCTTGAAAATGCTCTCCAAGTATCAACTTCATCAAAGTTGGGTTAACTACCCTTCTAATTAGAGTTGACACTCTCTAACTCATCTAGAGTGTAGAGAATATACTCTTAGGAATCCAAAATCTCTTGGTACTCCTTGAGTATTCTATGTACTCACTAGGGATAACTTCCCTAGATACCTTCCTAATGACCTTCCTAGGCTTCTTAGAAGTCGTGGTCATACTCGACTCCCCTAGGTCAACTCTAGGGATAGATTCCCTTATGACCTTCTTAGTGACTTTCTTAGACTTCTTAGAAGCCTTAGTCATGTTGGTCTTGACAAAAATACTTCTAGGGATAACTTCCCTTGTATCTTTGACTTAACCCCTAAATCCAGGTTGGTTCCATAACTATATGGAACCCTATGATAAGAGGTTATATCCTTCTTAGCCTTAGGTTTGTATCTCAAATCTCTATGGACATTGTCTAACACTGTGTTGTAGGTCCGTCTGGATCGGTCGACCGAACAAGAAGAGATCAAAGCAGTGTTCAAATCAGACCAGAACAGACTGAGTCTGATCAAGCCATTATCGATCGACCGAACAATAAGATCGGTCGATCGAACCCTAATAACTCAACACAGACAGCAACGATCAGGAGCAGAAGGAAACTACACTAATCGGTCGACCGAACTGGATGATCGGTCGACCGAACCGGATGATTGACCGAAGCGGATGATCGGTCGACTGAACGATAAATATTAAATGCACAGTAAATGCGAATCTCGACGAATCTCGACGAATAGGAAAGGAGCCTGTTTGGTCAACTGAACAAAGGGATCGGTGTCTGATCCCTCCACAAGTTCTAGGGTAAGTCTGAATTTATCAACAAGACATTCATCATTTCCTTTAGTGTCTAATTTTTACATTCGGTAATATCATTCGATTGAGGCGAGTAAGGCACCATTGTCTGATAGATAATTCCAGATTTTGAACAAAACTTATCAAACAGTGCACCATATTCTCCACCTCTATGGCTATGAATTATTTTAATTCGTTTATCAAATTGATTTTCAACTTCTGTTTTATAGGTTTTGAAAACTTCTAAGGCTTCGTCTTTACTTCTTAAAAGAAAGACATAACAGAACCTCGTGCAGTCATTGATAAAAGTAATAAAATACTTTTTACCTCCTCTAGTTTGTACGAATTTTAAGTCACATAGATCACTATGTATTAACTCTAGAGGAGTCGTTGACCTTTCCACCGAATGAAAAGGTAGTCTCGTCATTTTTGCTTCCATGCACACTTCACATTTGTATGTTTCGTTCATATTGATATTTGATAATAAATTTAACTTGATGAGACGTTTCAGAGTATTATTATTGACATGCCCAAGTCGATCATGTCATAAATTAAAACACTCAATAACGTAGCTGGAAGCTTTTATTTTATTACCATCAAAATCACGGTATACAGTCATTACAACCATTTTGAATAGGCTCTATTCTAAGTAACCCTTACCTACGAATACGACATTCTTCATAAGTACAAAGTTGTTTGACTGGAACACTAATATGAAATCCGCCTTAACAAGTGTTGATCCAGAAACTAGGTTCTTCTTGATGTTAGGAACATGGAGCACATCAATGAGTGTTAGCTTTTTCCCAGACATCATTTTTAGAACAACTTTCCCGAGTTCAACAATCGGAGATGTCGTGGAATTGCCCATATAGAGCTTTCTTCCACTTATCGGAGTATATTTGGAGAACATCGCCTTATCATAATAGATATGACATGTTGCTCCAGTATCGATCCACCACTGCTTCGGGTTGTCCATCACCGTGTTGGCTTCAAACACGACCGCAATGAGATCTAATTCCATGTCGTCAAAAGTTACAACCTGGTTCGCAGCATCCTTCTGACTTTTGGTTGGTTTCTTTGGGCGTCTGTAATCTTTGCACATGTGTCCTGACTTTCCACAGTTGTAGCACATGCCCTTAAATTTCTTGCGTTGAGTCTTCTTTTTGGATTGCTTCGGCTTTTTGGCATTTGGCTCAGACAAGTTGGACATCTCGTCGACTGCCCGCTTCGTTCCTCTGGAGTTGGACATCTTTCGATTATCTTCCTTTATTCGTAGCCTCAGGATTAGGTCTTCAAGTGTCATCTCCTTTTGCTTGTGCTTCAGGTAATTTTTGAAATCCTTCCATGATGGAGTTTCTCGATTATCGCGGCTACTTTGAACGACTCGTTCAGCTTCATGCCTTCGACATCCAGATCATGCGGTATCAGTTGCATGTCTTGGACTTGAGACGTTACGCTCTTGGAATCCAGCATCTTGAAATCCAAAAACCATCCGATGATGAATTTCTTCAATCCGGCATTTTCAATTTTGTATTTCTTTTCAAGTGATTCTCATAGAGATTTTGTCGTTTCCATCGAACAATACACGTTATACAATGTGTTGTCCAATGCATTGAGAATGTAGTTGTGACACAGGAAATCTCCATGTGTCCACGTATCGCATGCAGCCTTATTATCGAACTTGCCTTCCGTAGCAGTCGGTGGATCTTCATGCAAAAATCGTATGAGGTTTAGCGTTGTCATGTAGAACAACATCTTTTGCTGCCATCATTTAAAGTCAGTTCCGTTGAACCTCTCTGGCTTTTCTCCATGTGGAATGGCGGTCGAACCATCGTTGATCCCAGCCATCAGTTTGCACGATATCATATTACGATTGTGAGGTCTTCAATACCTCGTGCTTGTAGTCGCTTTACGATTGTCGGCACTGTCAGGGATTGCTGCCGGGAGGATGCAAACTGATATTGAATATCGTCGAAGCTAGTGTTCAACACTATCTCCGTAAAATGATATTGCTCCACTACTGGTGCTTACGGATAACAGCAATTCGTTTCCCAAGATACAACGGCGTTATCTCAAAATAGCATCACTTTAAATTTCGAGACCAACTAACCTTCTCACGGGCTTTTTGGACTCCGAATGCAGAAGATGAGATGAAATGAATTGATTTATTTTTTTATGTATTTTTCCAACATTTGAATATCACAGTTTTTCAATATGAGGAAGCATACCTACACTTGCGGGGGCGGGACCCTTTTATAGTACTTTGTAATCACTACATTAAATAGATGTCATGATTAAATATCATATCAGAGTAAGGAAAATATCTTATTTGTGTATTTTTATAGTATTGAGCAATCCCATCACTCATATATTATTGGTATTCTATATCTGTATCAATATATTGTCTCATGTGCTTCTGACAACCTCACGCACTGCATTAATTACGGAATTGAGTTATAATTTGTAAAGCCCAATAGGCTATTTGGGATCAGCCCAACTAAGAACATCCACATCAGATTCCCTATCCAAAATTTAAAATTTATAGTAGAAGAACTACTTTATTAAATTTGAATATCCATTTTTCACTATGTAATACATCAACTTCCCTATAATTTACCATATCTATATTTTTTTATTTGTTCTCTCTTCTCTATATATTTTTATTATTATCTATGAAATGACAAATGTGGAAGTGAAAAGTGAGAATTAGAGGAAATAATGTTTTAAGGTTTAGGGAATATATTTCATTCCCTAAATTTAAAGAAATATTATTTATAAAATCTAAATTTAGACAATAGGTATGGTAGCTCATGCAAAGAGATTTTTTTTATGTAAAACATAAAATTTAAGGTAAAATATTTGTTTAGGGAATATGATGTGGATGCTCTAAGAGAATAGCGGATCAATAATGAGGGATCCCAGTTTTGGATAATGAGCGAGCAAGCCTAAGAGTTCAGAGCTGAGGTGTTGGGCCCCACGAGTTCGGAGCCTTTGTTTGAGAGGTGGGGGTAGGGTCGCACGTTCAGTTAAAATCATACCAACCGAATTAAAAAATGATAAATTAATTTTTTTTAACTGACCAAACTAATCAAATTTTCCTAAAAAAAATGAACAAATTAAACCGATTAACTATGGGTTAATTAGATTTTCGATCGAATTAATTTAAATTTTAAAACCAAATTAATCAAATTTATATTTTGTAATTAATTATATTTTAAAATAAAAATAATCAAATTAATATTCTTATTCAGTTTAACCAAATTATTGATTTTAAAATCAAACTCAAACCGAATTAATCGAAAATCAACTTAAATTTTAAAATAAAATTGAAAATAAAATTAACCGAACCAAATTTCTAAATTCGGTCGATTCAATTTAGTTAATTTGGTTTTATCGAATTTTTGCTTACCCTTATGTGGGGGGCTTAAGAGAGCAAAACCTAATGACTCAGAGAATTCGGTTGGAAGTCTTGAGGGAGTAGATCCCAGTGATTCAAGGAATCTGGTCGGGAGTCTTAAGAGAGCTGAGCCTAGTGACTTGGTGAATCCGATCGGAAGTCTTAAGAGAGCAAAGCCTAGTAATTTGGGAAATCTAGTCGGGAGTTTTAAGAGAGCAGAGACTAGTGACTTAGGGGGTGTTTGGTATGAGCATGAGAATGTGAATCAGAATGAGAATCATTGTATTGTGGAATGAGAATGAGTATGAGTATGGATATCACTCTTAAAAGCAATGTTTGGTTAGTTGCATACTTTCTATCGGAATAAATCAATATTTCCTTTTTTACTCTTAAAGAAAAATAAGAGAAAAAAAATTAGATGTGAGAGAAAGATGAATGTGAGAGAAAAATATGATGAAAGTATGATGAGAGAGAAAGTATGATGAGAGAGAAAGTATGATGAGAGAGAAAGTATGATGAGAGAGAAAGTGTGATGAGAGAAAATGAGAAAAGAGAGTGTGATAGAAGAGAGCATGATGAGAGATAAAATATGATGTGAGAGAAATTATGATCGGAGAGGATGAAGAGATAAAAAAATGTAATGAGAAAAAAATGAGGGGAGAGAGAGTATGTGATGAGAGAGATTGAGGAGAGAGAAAGTGTGATGAGAAAAAAAGAGAACAGTGAATGTGATGGGAGAGATTGAGAAAAGAGAAAGTGTGTTGAGGAAAAAAAAGGAGAGAGTGTATAAGAGAGATTGAGGAGAGAGAAAGTGTGATGAGAGCGAAAGTGTGATGAGAAAAAAAAAAGAGAAAAGAGAGTGTGATGAGAGAGATTGAGGAGAGAAAGTATGATGAGAGAGAAAGTATGATGAAAAAAAGAAGGAAGAGAGTGTGATGGAAGAGATTGAGGAGAGAGAAAGTATGATAAGAGAGAAAGTGTAATGAGAAAAAAGAGGAAAGAGAGTGTGATAGGAGAGAGAAAGTGTGTGATAAAATGATGAGAGAGAAAAAGAGAGAGAAGTGATATGAAGAATAAATAAATAAATAAATTTTGATATTTTAAATTTTAAGGGAGAAAATTTTAATTTTAGGTCA
Organism: Zingiber officinale; assembly: GCF_018446385.1. Classification (NCBI taxonomy): domain Eukaryota; kingdom Viridiplantae; phylum Streptophyta; class Magnoliopsida; order Zingiberales; family Zingiberaceae; genus Zingiber; species Zingiber officinale. The sequence continues at coordinate 85,534,411 of NC_056003.1, forward strand.
AGAGTATTTTTGGAATAAGAGAATATTTTGATTGATGAAAATAGGATAATGACTCATTGAAGGGGAGGTACATGAGAATGAGTTATTACCCAATTTCAAGGATTCATTCCCTTATTTATATTCATATTCCTATAATCCAAACATTAACAATGACAATCAATGATTCTCATTTCCATTCCCTACTCCTATTCCCCTAAACCAAACGTCCTCTTAGAAAATCAGATCGGAGGTTTTAAGAGAGCGGAGCCCAGTGACTTAGGGAATCTAGTCAAAAGTCCTAAGGGAGTAGAGTCCAATGACTTAGAGAATTCGGTCAAGTGTCTTGAGGGAGAAGAGATAGTGACTAAGGGAATTTGATTGGGAGTCTTAAGGAGCAGAACCCAGTGACTTGGGAAAGATAGCCTGATCGATGGTCCATTCTGATTGATCCTCATGGACTTTGAACTCTGCCTCGGTTGAAAATTTGACCGTTTTATCTCATAGGAGGGATCCCTTATATTCGTGGTAAGTTGGTTTACTGCTATAGGTTTTAAAATTATAATTTGATATAAAATTTGATAATTTTAAAATTGTTTTGAATATTTAGAAATTAATTGTGATTATTTGAGCGATAATAATATCGGACGATGAAATTTCAAACTGAAATTTTTAATTAAAAAATTTATTATTATAAATTTTGGACTGCGGTAAGCATCGATAGTTTTGAATCCACATACATATAAATATTAAGTGTGTCAATCTGAGGACAATCGCCGACGACGCATCATTTTCATAGAGCTCCTTATCTATACTACCATCCCTCAAACACACAATTTTTATATTCACCGTCTTAATAATTTAATTTTATCAAATCCACCAACTTCGCAAGTTCTATATAATCTCCAACTGAATAAATTATCCCTAACTTTACGTTATATGTTATTCTTTAAAAAATATATATATGTAGGGAAAAAAAAATCTTACAAAAAAAAATTTAAGGATAAACACATAAAATTATTAGTTCATACAAAATGAAAGGCCGTGAATTTAAATATATATCTTAATTTTTTCTTTGAATTTTTTCCCCTCTACGTATTATTACTCTATTATTTAATAATTTATCTAACATAATATAATCCTATTGTTTTCATGATATTAGAAATTTGAATTATATTTTTGAAAACTTTGAATATCAATTTTTGCTATCTTGAGTCAATAAAAAATATTCAACTTAATAAAAATTTATTTATGTTAGTCCACTATACACAACATTAATAAAATAAATAAATTTAAATGACTTAAATTTAATTTATATATATATATATATATAACTCAGTAATACTCATAAATATTTATGAATAATATTTACGAATCATATATATTAATAAAATTTTATCAATATATTAAAAAATAAAAAAAATTAAAATGAATAAATAACTTTGAATTACCAAACTAATCAAAGTTAAAATTTTTTTAAAAAAATAAGCTAAACTTAAATAATTATTTTAATAACTTAATTACTTTATTAAATAAATTTAAATATTAAAAAATAATTAATTAAGTTGGATAATATTGAATCCTATAAAAATTTTTATCAACTACTAACACAAAACAAAAAATACTTATAAATGATCCAGAAGCATCTTGAAATTGAAATCCGGGGGCAAGCTTGAACATCAAAAATTTAGCGCTCGGACTTACTGACTGTTCTAATTAAGTCCTTATGTTTAATTTTGTCTAGACATAAAATAAATTTTACTAGATGAGGGGGCAGAGAGAGAGAAATTATTGGAGGCATCTTTTTTTTCTGTATCACACACAACAAGCGAAGCAGGGCTTTGGTGTGTCAATGGAGTATCTGAGCCCGTGTCGCTTTGGCAGTTTGCAATGGCGCTTTGCGCGTCCGATGGTTGCATCGCGGTTTCTGTTTGCCCTTTTGCGAGGCGGAGGAGGACGGTGTGGCCAAATGCGACTTTGCCTGGAACCAAGGTATGCACACCTCCCTTGTCTCCCCTGCTGCTGTCCTCGTCCTTCGACGACTCCCCCCTGTGTTGCTGCTGCCGCCAAAGGGAGTGCAGCAACAGAGAGCTCGCTGCTGCCCCTTTGACGAAGAGAAGAGGCTCCTCCTCCACGGATCTGGCGGTGGCAGGCATTTGCGTTCTGTCAATTCCATTCTTCTCTACTCTCCTCTGCGCGACTTTGTTTCTCGTGGAGGAGTTTGATTCCGAGGTTTTTGGCACTTGATAGCAAGATCTTTATTCGTTTAAGGAGGAAAGGTGGTTCTTTGGGGATTTGGGAAAAGAAATTAAGGAGTTTTTGTGGGATTCAAGAAGGAAAGGAGTGCCTTTCTGCCTTTTTGTCTCCAGGAAACAAGAAAGTAAGGAAGGTTTGAATGCTAGGGACATAGTGGATACGCTTAATTGATCTTCTATGTGAAGTACTCAAGGAAGTCAAGCGATTGCAGGAGCGAAACAGCATGGCTACAAGAAGTCTCTTTCGGGCGTCCTGCTTGGTGCTGATTGTCTGCCTATGTTCTTCGTCTTCCGCCACACTGACCCCGTCTGGCATAAACTATGAAGGTCTGTAGCACTGTCATGCTCTTTTCTTTGTTTGATCTCCAACTCATGCTGTGCTCATCATGTGGTGTTTTCCTTGTGCGTTCCTGATTAGGATGGTACTCATACTTTTGCACAGTGAATCATTGCGCCAATAATCCATGAATTTACCAAATTGAAGGATTTTTATAGAGGCAATATTACTGAAAAGTTGCCCTTTCAAAGCCCCGCTCTAGTCCTAACATTGTTGTTGTGCTACTATGGTCCAATCACTTCCCTTAGCGGTAATGTAAAAAAAAATGGAGATATAGAATGCAATTGAAGCAATTCTCAACTTAAATGATGGTTCTCACTGCACTTTATGCCACCTGCTGACAGTTTGGAATGTCACTGTCTTCGAGACCTGCCCTGACTGTCTCATTTGAGTATCACGCATCAGAAATTGAATGATTCACACAGATGCAGCTACTTAAATACTTAATCTTCTGCCCTATTCTTTGTTTATGAATCTTCTAAGGATGAGTTATTGCTATTTGTCAAGTAGATAATATGAAATACATGTTCTTTCTAACAAATAACAATCCTCAGAGCAGGTCTTGCTTTTGATACTTGGGTTTTTCTCTTTAATTTTCAGTGGTATCATTGATGGCAATAAAAATGGAATTGAATGACCCTTACAATGTTTTGGAAAATTGGGACGTCAACTCTGTGGATCCATGTAGTTGGAGGATGGTCACCTGCTCAGTCGATGGACACGTGTCTGCTCTGTAAGGCCAAATTCTAGTTTGCAGGGTCAAATTTATTTTCTGTTAATCACCTACATAAGTAAATCCTTCATATTTTGCATCATTTTGATAGGGGACTACCCAGTCAAAGCTTGTCTGGCATACTGTCACCTTGTATAGGAAATCTTACAAATCTTCAATCTGTGTAAGCTGGAAATCGTTCCTTGCATTACGGGTTAAAAAGTCACATTGATGTTATTAAATTCATCAGGAGATTTATTATGGTAATTGTTTCTGTAGGCTGCTCCAAAACAATGCTTTATCTGGATCACTTCCTCCTGAGTTAGGCAAACTGGAGAGACTCCAGACACTAGACTTGTCCAACAATCAATTCCATGGCACTATTCCTAGTTCACTTGGAGGCCTTAACAACTTGAATTACCTGTATGATATATTCATAATCAAAGAATTGAGCTCTTCTTAACCCAAAGGCTGTGATTTTCTTTTTCCTATCTTCCAGGCGATTGAACAACAACAATCTGTCGGGACCTTGCCCAGATTCATTATCCAACATCAGAGGCCTCACTCTTGTGTATGTTTTTGTTCTTCTATTATTATCTTCAATTTCATCTCTAGGGAGTCTCCAGTATACACTATCGGCAGCATTTTGTCTCAAACTGAAGTTGTTATTCAGGGATCTTTCTCACAACAATTTAAGTAGTTCCTTGCCTAAAATATCTGCAAGAACATTTAAGTAAGTTGTTGTTTGTTTCACTTCTTTTGTTTCCTCTGATGAGTTACTCACCCATTCAATCAATAAGCTCTAATTTGTAGTTCCTTTTCGTATTTTCAATCAGCATTATTGGAAACCCCTTAATATGTGGATCAGATTTAGACATTAACTGCTCTTCTGGATCAGTAGTTCCACTTTCATATCGACCAGAAGATCTAAAGAGTAAGTAAAATTTCTTTTTAAATAGTTTTACATGGGATAGTTCCTTCTTTCATGGTTTAAGAATGTATCGAAAGCAATGAAGTAATCCTTTTGTGGCCAATCTAATTCAGATAGGTCACAACTCGGAGGAACAAGAAGTCGGCCTATTGCTGTTGTATTTGGTGCCGGTGTTGGTTTTGTTACTCTTCTAGTAATCGTTGTTGGCTTGCTACTTTGGCGACGACACAGACATAATCAACTGATATTTTATGATGTAAACGGTAAGGGTCTTCACATTAGAGTTATTTTTGCTAACGACATCCTTTCCTTTATTGCCCATATGTTATTTGTTCTATCCTACAGAGCTAAAGAGATAGCCTGTCATTTTCTGTGTTAGGATAACCATTTTCTTGCAGCATTTGACTTTGGTATAGACCAAACTCTCATCATATTCTTATGCTATTTTGGTAAATGGGAACTCAGTGAACTATTACAACACTATTCTACTAAACAATGTTATTATATATAAAAAATTCTTCAATTACAATTCTTAAGTAAGAGAGGTTTGATTTACTTAGACGAAGTGAGCAGGAGTGTACAGAAAAAGTGAGGGAGTCATGATCATTACTTCCCTTAGAACTAATCCTACCAAAAGTAGGCAAAAATCAAACAGAAAGAAAAAAAAACTATCATTCTTCACTATGTCTCTGTAATAAACAGAAAAGATGAGAATTAACTTCCCTCCCATTTTGTATGCTTTCAAGAACACAAGAGGGAATTTTATAATCTTAATTATGTTCCTCCACTTCCAGTAACTAACACTTTCCTTTCCCTTCACTTTTCCATTAGTTTGATAAACACAAAGGTCAACTTTTGTGATCGAATGTCTGAAATTGGCCCCAATTATTCAAGACCAACGAACAGCAATGCCAAACCTCTACGAGTGCATGATGAGAATTTTGTTTTATATTAGGGATGGCATTTTTTTTTTTATTTTGCATGTCATTCATTCTACAGATGGTAATTTGGTTTTGTCTGCTTCAGTCTTCGGTTAAGATGAATCTGTTTGATTGTAGGGCGATATGATCCAGAAGTTTGCTTGGGACACTTGAAGCTGTATTCATTCAAGGAGCTACGAGCAGCCACCAGCAATTTCAATTCAAAAAATATTCTAGGTAAAGGAGGTTATGGAATTGTTTACAAAGGTTGTTTGCGTGATGGAACCGTAGTGGCCGTGAAACGTTTGAGAGACTATAACAGCATTGGAGGCCTTCAATTTCAAACTGAGGTTGAAATGATAAGCTTGGCAGTTCATCGACATTTACTCAGGCTATGCGGATTCTGCACAACAGAGAATGAGAGGCTCCTTGTCTATCCTTACATGCCTAACGGGAGTGTAGCTTCTCAACTTAGAGGTGAATCCCCTATCGATGAATTTGCTATTAGTTATCTGCCATTCGATGATAAGCAGTAACAATTATACATTGCTTTACTTCGTAAACTCTTGGCTTCCATAATGATGTTGTTAAGTAGCCATGCATTCCTTTCTTACTACCTTGAACAAGTAGACCCATTCGCTTGCTTGGTGAACATAAATGATACAGACGGTGTAGAAAAACTTCGATTCTCGTTATCATTAGAAGTTCACATGAGATATATTTAGCATATTGGCTATGCACACTCTAAATTCTTGAAAATTATTGTTTCTTCGGTTTTCCTTCAGAGAACGTCCGTGGCAGGCCAGCTTTAGATTGGTCAAGACGAAAGAGGATAGCCTTGGGGACAGCCAGGGGATTGCTATACCTGCACGAGCAGTGTGATCCGAAAATTATCCACCGTGATGTAAAAGCTGCAAATATTCTTCTCGATGAAGAATTCGACGCAGTGGTTGGAGATTTCGGGCTGGCAAAACTTTTGGATCACCAGGAATCGCATGTCACAACAGCAGTTCGTGGGACAGTTGGGCATATTGCTCCCGAGTATCTTTCGACCGGACAGTCATCAGAAAAGACTGATGTTTTTGGTTTCGGTATACTATTACTCGAACTGGTTACCGGTCAGAAAGCATTGGATTTTGGAAGACTTGCAAACCAGAAAGGTGTCATGCTGGACTGGGTAAGTTCATCTTCAACTCTAAGAATTCTCTAGTGGAATATACAACCCCAGTTAGATCCTTCGATATATCGATAGAGTAATATGCTACTTTCAGTTGATGTCGTCATCATCAACAACATCAAACCACAGTTGATAAGTTCAATAGATTGAAGTTTATGCCGATTGCTACTTTTCGATCTACGAACGAGGTAAGTTTATAGAACAACTTGCTTTAACTATTGTTGCCTCTGGCTTTTGCAGGTCAAAAAACTTCATCAAGAGAATAAGCTCTACATGGTGGTCGACAAAGGCCTCCGAAACAACTATGACCGAGTCGAGCTCAAAGAGATGGTTCAAGTGGCTTTTCTTTGCACACAATTCCGTCCATCGCAACGGCCTAAGATGTCAGAGGTCGTACGAATGCTAGAAGGCGACGGGCTAGCTGAAAAGTGGGAAGCTACACAGAGGCTCGACATGCCCGAATCTCAATCCTCAAAGGAGCAAAAACCGACACACCAATATGTTGACTCGATGGAGGACTCATCGATGGTATTAGAAGCAATTGAACTTTCAGGCCCTCGATGATCGATACACACGAACCGTGGTGTAGTCACTATAGGAGCTACAACACACACATTGTATTGTATGACTATTATCAAGAGAAGAGTGGAGAAAGGTGAAGAGTTTAAATTGTTTCATGTTTCATTGTGCGTAACATATTAAATTAAATTTTTAGGGGGCGTTTGGTTTAGGGTAATAGGAGTGGGGAATGAGAATGAGAATCATTTATTCCCATTGTTAATGTTTGGATTATAGGAATAGGAATACAAATAAGGGAATGAATCCTTGAAATTGGGTAATGACTCATTCCCATGTACCTCCCCTTCAATGAGCCATTATCCTATTTTCATCAATCAAAATATTCCCTTATTCCAAAAATACCCTTAACTTAAAACTAAAATTTTTTCCATTAATATCAAATATCAAAATATATATATTTATTTTTTCTTTCATATCACTTATCTCTCCTTATTCTCTCTCATTATATTTTCTCTCTCATCATTTTATCACACACTTTCTCTCTCCTTAATCTCTCCTATCACACTCTCTTTCCTTTTTTTTTCTCATTACACTTTCTCTCTCATCATACTTTCTCTCTCCTCAGTCTCTTCCATCGCACTCTCTTCCTTCTTTTGTTCCTCATCACACTTTCTCTCTCATCATACTTTCTCTCTCCTCAATCTCTCTTATCACACTTCCTCCTTTTTTTCCTCAACACACTTTCTCTCTCATCACACTTTCTCTCTCATCATACTTTCTCTCTCCTCAATCTCTCTTATCACACTTACTCCTTTTTTTTTTTTTTTTTTTTTTTTTTGCACCGAGCTACCGTGATTTACCTCCCTCGTGATGACCCTGGGCAGGGTGCGGCGGGGGCCCTGAGGGCGAGGGTTTCGCCTTTTGCCACACTTACTCCTTTTTTCCTTAACACACTTTCTCTCTCATCATACTTTCTCTCTCCTCAATCTCTCTCATCACACTCTCTCTCCTCATTTTTTCTCACTATATTTTCTCTCTCTTCATCCTCTCCTATCATATTTTCTCTCACATCATATTTTCTCTCATCATGTTCTCTCCAATCACACTCTCTTTTTTCATTTTCTCTCATCAAACTTTCTCTCTCTTCATTCTTTCTTATCACACTTTCTCTCTCATAATACTTTCTCTCTCATCATTCTCTTTCATCATATTTTTCTCTCACATTCATCTTTCTCTCACATCTAATTTTTTCTCTTATTTTCCTTTAAGGGTAAAAAAAGAAACTTTGATTTATTCCGATAGAAGATATACAACTAACCAAACATTGCTTTTAAGAGTGATATCCATGCTCATACCCATTCTCATTCCACAATACAATAATTCCTATTCCGATTCCTATTCCTATTCCTAGGAAAGAACCAAACGCCCCCTTAATTGATTTTTTTTTGCTTTAATAAAAATATAAAATTAAGTCGAATTGCAACTGAACTTTCATTGATATTTTTTTTAATGATAAACTTTTGTGGAGTTTATAGATTTTTATTAACTTTTATAGAATCTTATATAGTTGTGAAAAGAATTTTATGGAATTCTACATATTTTTTTTACAAGACTTTTATAGATATTTATAAATTTCATGAAAATTTGTAAATTTAAGGGGTGTATTCAATTTTGGAAAAACGTAGGTGGTCATGATCTCACACTATATTTATTTTCAAATAAAACTTAAAATACTTAATTAAATTTATTTTTTTAATAAAATAATAAATAACATACTTGTGCATAATTTTTTTTTTTCAATTTTTTATACTTTTATCTTGTTTTGACTAAAAACAAAGAGAATATCTCACTTAAAAAAAAAGTAATAATACAATTTTAAATCCAACAATATTATAATAATTTTAAATATTTTTATTTATAATTTTGATCTAAATTAACTTGAAATGTTGGTCAACCGTTTAATTTGGTCAAATTTTTAATAAAATGTTTAATTGATAAATTTGATTAGTAATAAAATTAATAATATTATTATTAATTTGATTAGTAATAATATTATTAAAATAAATAAATATAAAAATCAAAAAATTATTTAAATTTTTTTAAAATTTAATAAATTTTATAAAATATTTTTAGGTGGAATTTTATTAGACTTTATTAAATTATCTATTATTTAGGCTGAGAATTAATTTGATTTATTAATATATATTTTATATTAAAACCTACTATCTCAAATTTCTCTTTCCTTTACTCATAGTGTATCTAAATTGACTTCGACTTTGACCTGCTCGCAAGTAGTCGACGGAAGTATCACCGGTCGCCTCAAACAATTTTCTAGCACACCGCAGGCTTCCCTAGATGACACTCATTGTTTTCCATCACAAGCAACCAAAGAAAAAATCTCCGCGTGCAACCACCGCCATGAGTCGTTGCTAGAGAAAAGGCTGCAAGCGGTTGTTGTTTCGTTTCAGCCATTCCGATCCATTCTTTTATCGTTATAACGTCGGAGAACGACATTTTAGAGGACTCTTAGCTTCGCATGAAATGCATGCTGAGAGGTTGATGCAGGTCGCCGAGAGGTTGAATAATGACAAGGCCTTTAAGATCAAAGAAATAATCAAAATCGAGGAGCGGGAAGAGAAATGATTTATTTATAAAAAATTAAAGCGATTTGAAGTCTATACAAATCTAAGGATGAAGAGAAGATTTTTTATTTTATTTGTAAAATTATATCAGTATTTTGGAGAGCTATTATTGGTTAAAATTTATATCCAAGGATTTTTAAAATAATCCATGAAAATATATTGAAAATTTGGATATGAAAAGATTTTTATAGAGTTTTTAAAAGTCAAATTGAAATACCATACTTTTTAAAACTTTATAAAAATTTAATTTGAATATTATTAGATTTCTATAAAGTTTATAAAAATTTAGATTAAATGACTTTTAAAATATATATAAAAAAAATCATTCAAATTATTAAAAATTTGAATACACCCCTCTAAAATTAAATACAATTTTAAATTAATTATTTAATTCGGTACGTGTGGTGTGCGGGCGGACCCGAGAGGCAAGCCAGCTGTTTGACCGCCGTCTTCTGGCCGTTCGCTCGTCTCGATCCCGCTTAAACCCTAGTTCGCTCAAAACCTTCGCTCGCTCCTCTTCTCATTGCTCGCTCACACTTCTCGCTTGGCTCTGGCAGCCGCCATGGCGGCGATGGCAGCATTTCTCCGGAGGCCGAAGTCTATTCCTCTCTTGGCAGCCACGTTGTCTGCTGGCGTCCGTCCTCGGCGCCGCTCTCGCACTGAATTCCGCTCCCTCTGCAACGCCGTGACTTTGGATTGCGCTTCCCCTGCTTCGGAGCCGGCGGCGGGACCTTCGCCTGGCCGGAAGGTTCTCGAGATTTTCAGGGAGGAGTTCGAGGTTGGATCCCGCACCGTCTCCATCGAGACCGGCAAGATCGCGAGGTTTGCGAACGGAGCTGTGGTCATCGCTATGGACGATACTAATGTTCTCTCCACGGTCGCGTCAGCCAGAGGTGATGGAGCTCGTGACTTTTTGCCCCTCACGGTATGCGTTCGCTGTGTATTTGGGCAAAAATTGGTTGCTTCCGATTGGGATTTTGGCTAGACCTTGTCATGCCGTTAATAATTCCATTGCACGCTTAGAAGTTGAATTTTGGATTATTTTCGCCCTCTCTTTCGAGAAGAATTGCATAATTCATACCCTCCTTATTCAAGGTGTGGATGGAAGTTGATCGTTCATCTCTAACTGTTTATTCATAGCTGGATAAGAGCCTATTGGCTAAGATTATTTCCCTTGATTTTAAAAGCTTGATATGTGTGTTTGGCATGGAGATATTGGCTTTGACAATTGACATGGTTAATGAGATACAAAGTGTTTTCTACCCGCTACTATATTTTGCTTCACATATCCTTTCAGTCATAACTGTATTCTAAATGTTGTTTAAACTCTACATAACCTCTAGTTCATCTCACAAGTATTCAATACTTGTTCACCTTTGTTTCTCCTCTGCTAAACTATTTCTTTTGTAAGTATGCTTTTACGTCAATTATGTGTGAGTTTTCTTGTTCTAAGGTTGACTATCAAGAAAAACAATATGCTCAAGGTGTCATCCCTACAACATTTATGCGGAGAGAGGGAGCCCCCAAGGAGCGGGAACTTTTATGCGGGCGTCTTATAGATCGTCCTATTCGTCCACTATTTCCTCACGGCTTTTACCATGAAGTTCAGGTTAGCTTGCTAAAGAAAGTGCTTTGCTCTTATATCTCAATCCGAACATTTCTGTTTACTCGTGGCTTACAGGTCATGGCGAATGTCCTTTCTTCGGATGGGAAGCAAGATCCGGATGTCATGGCAGCTAATGCCACATCTGCTGCTATTATGTTATCTGATATCCCTTGGAATGGCCCAATTGGGGTTATTCGTGTGGGGAGGATTGATGGGAAATTTATTTTTAATCCAACTATGGATGAGGTAATATCTTGGTTTTTTAATTGAATTTCACCTTAGTTGGTTGTAGGTTTTACATAAACTTGTGGTATTTTCCTTCTTTATTGTTTCTATGTATGGATATTGCTATCGGCTATTGTATTGTTACAGTCATTGTATTTCCTTTGTTATAATTATGTTGAAATCTGATTTTGAGAATGAACTAATTTATCCATAATATGCAGCTAAGCCTCAGCGATCTCAATTTGGTGTATGCATGTACCAAGGATCGTACTCTAATGATTGATGTTCAAGCACGAGAGATCACAGAAAACGACCTTCAAGCTGGATTAAAACTTGCACATCCAGAGGTAGTAATATTTCATTTTCTTAGATTTCTTGAACATCAAGACAAGTCCTAATACACTGCATTCTGGAGCTCAGGCTATCAAATACATAGATCCTCAAATTAGATTGGCTGAAAAAGCAGGAAAGAAAAAGAGAGAATATAAGCTCTCAATGATTTCTGATAGTGCATTGGAGAAAATAAGGAGTATAGCAGAAGCACCTATTGAAGCTGTATTTACAGACTCATCATATGGAAAGGTACAATGATGAAATATGTTTTTTTGTTCGATCATCAAAAATATTGCTGTCTACCTTAGAATAGGCCTCAAAGAATAGAAATGCATTTTGTTCTGTTAACTTCTGCTACAGATTCTTTATCTTTTGAATATGTTTCGAAATGACTGAAAATTTTATGGTCATATGCTGTCAGTTTGAACGTGGGGAAGCATTAGACCTGATCACTCAAACTGTTAAAGCAAAACTCGAAGAAGATTGTGATGAGGATAGCTTAAAAGTTCTTCCAAAAGCCGTTGACATGGTTAGGAAACAGGTAGTGATTTTGCCCAAGATTTCCCTTCCATTTTTTAGTACATATCTTATGAAAGTTGAAATGTTCAATGTTGCATCCATTTGAACAAATTTCCGGTCATTAATTCTTAAATGTTTAAATGGAGGATGGTTTGCCGACTTAGATTAACTAAGATCATGAAGAATAGTACATGTTTCTTTGACCTTAACAAATAGCTTGATAATTTACCCCTGTAATCGTTGGCTCATGATATTTTATTTGATACTTCGATATAAGTGATAATTTGGACAACTTAATGTGATATACAATCAATTGGTTCATTACTCAGCTTTGACACGGGAGGGATGCCACCCCCACAACAAGGGTTGTTGCATCCCCCCACAACAAGGGTTGTTATTCTATGTTAGTTTGTCACACTAACCTTCTTCCCCTCATGCATCTTAAGAAGGTTATTAGAGGATGAATGAGGAGAGGTACCAATTTTTCAGAGCTTAATGCTATACCAATCTTTTCCCTTGTCTTAGCATGCTTCATTCACCATCTCTACTTCATAACTTTCCAGCTCTGCCACTGGTTCCTCTCCGATGATATTGTCTCAGGATAGGTATTAAGTACAATTGTGTATTTGTCAGCCATTGTCGGTCACGTGGTCCCCCACCCACATAGTCTATAGCATCGTCATAATGTGTATTTTCATATTTTAATTTGTTCATTTATATTTAAGTTCTTCTAGTAGGTGACTTATTTTATCTAATTTTTCGTTTATTTGAGTTTTATTGCTTACTATTAAGTCTTTAGATTGTAATAAAAGTTGTTGTGGTACACATAAAGGAACCAGAGAACGTCTAGCTCTGATACCACTGTGAAAAGCTTCATTTTTTTTATTTTTTTTTTAAATTCTGGTAGAAATCTAATAGAGGAGTTTGATTTGTTGGATTGAGAGATCTAAACCTTAGGTAGTTGTTTTGTTGTCTAAGAACTCACCAGTGAGCCTCACCTAGTAGAAAGTCTCTAGAATCTTTGTATGAGCCTTGGTTTCTTACCCCGGCTATTCAGGTCTTACTGCAGCATACAAGCTATTTTGCCTTACTTAGCCAGCACAGGTATTACATAACCAAGAACTCTTGTTCCGTCTTCTCTCTTAGCTAGTTATAGAGGAAAGCCTCTAAGAAGGACTAAGGACTATTGTTTTTAGAACAACAAAACAAAACACCATAATGTTTAGAAAGGAAGAACTACTTAGCCATGAACTAATTAACAGTAATTACTATTCCCGGAGTGGGATTTTGATGAAACCAGTTTAAAGCATCTGCTAGCTCTAAGAAAGTTTTATAAGAGGAAGTATCCCCTAAAGTTCTTGTCCAGAAGGACATTTTGAATGGCTAGTTATGCCTTTCGGTCTGAAAGTAGCTCCTCAAATCTTTTAAAAAAAAATGAATGATATTTTTAGACCAGTGACAAACTTTACTTGTGTTTATATAGATGATGTTTTAGTGTTCTCTAAAACCAAAGAAGAACATTATGCACACTTACATATGATTTTTAATCTATTTGACAAACATGGATTAATAGTTTCTCGTAGAAAAATGAAACTTGCAGTCCCTTACATTGAATTTTTAGGAAGCCTTATTGGACAAGGAAAAATTACACTTCAAGCCCATATTACTAGCAAAATCTTAAATTTTCCAGATAAAATGGAAGATATTAAGACTCTTAGATCATTTTTAGGATTACTTAATTATGCTAGACCATATTTAAAAGATATTGGAAAAATTAGTGGTCCCTTATATAATAAAACCTCTCAAACAGGACAACGATATTTTAATCAACAAGACATAGACTTAGTAAGACAAATCAAAGTTATGGTTCAACAGTTACCACAATTAACATTACCATTCGATACTGATTACTTAATAATTGAAACTGACGGATGTGAAACTGGATGGGGAGGAGTCTTATATAGCAAACGCTCCAAATATGACCCTAAAAATTCTGAGCAATACCACTGTGAAAAGCTTCAATTTTTTTTTTTTTAAAATTCTGGTAGAAATCTAATAGAGGAGTTTGATTTGTTGGATTGAGAGATCTAAACCTTAGGTAGTTGTTTTGTTGTCTAAGAACTCACCAGTGAGCCTCACCTAATAGAGAGCCTCTAGAATCTTTGTATGAGCCTTGGTTTCTTACCCCGGCTATTCAGGTCTTGCTGCAGCATACAAGCTATTTTGCCTTACTTAGCCAGCACAGGTATTACAGAACTAAGAACCCTTGTTCTGTCTTCTCTCTTAGCTAGTTATAGAGGAAAGCCTCTAAGAAGGACTAAGGACTATTGTTTTTAGAACAACAAAACAAAACACCATAAGGTTTAGGAAGGAAGAACTACTCAACCATGAACTAATTAACACAAATATTATTATGAACAAAGTTTTGTTACAAAATACTTACAAGGAAAACTGCACTGCTTAGAAGTGTGCCTAGGAACTAGTGAAGTTAAAGAAGCTTTTGCAAAACTTACTAAAAATTTAAGTAACTTATCCTTAGGAAAAGCAATTAGTAAAATTCCTCCTATTACTTCTAAATTTTAACATATAAAGGCAATGAGTCTGACAAAAACTGAGCCTTTTTCTGGTACTTCTAGATCTGTCAGATCTATGGAAGCTAATACTTCTTCTTCATGGTTAGATACTATAACCAGAAGAAATAACACTTCTACGTTAGGTCCACTTCGGTTAGAAGAAGTTATAGATGTAGATAAAGATTTAACAATCTTTTTCAATGAACAATTAAACGCTTTAAATCCTAAGAAACTTTATAGCCAAGGAATTTTAAATTTCTCTACTTCTGTGTATAGACACCATAGACAAGAAGCTCTTCATCTTCCAGATGGAGGTGAAATTAAACTTGGTCTAATGATAGAAGAGGCAGCAAAAAGTCTCTATTTGCGTAGACATAATTATATACATCTTGGTCTTATTGTATTTGGCCTACGAGGTTTAATTCGAGTCAAATTAGGAGGAAAAGTGTTATTAGTCTTACATGATACTCGTTTCTCTGATACAGAGAAAGCAATCATAGGATTAATTGAAGTAGATATGAATGCTAATTTAGGCATTACTTATTTATGTCCTAATTTTAATATGACTATTCGTGATTTTGTTAAACATATCCAAATTCATATTCAAGCCAAAGGATACGGACAATTTCAAGGTGACAATTTACAACTTGATATTATTTTTCTAGAAAAAACTATGAATCATATGCATAATCACTTTAAAATCTCTGTTACAGATATGATAGAAGTCTTAACAACTAAAGGCATACACTTTTTAAAACCAAGAGAGCACACTTCTGAAACTTTAGCTGGTTTAGAATGGAATATCAATTTACAAAACCATGATGCTACTTTAAAACCTACTACATCACTAATGTATAAAGATAGTAATAATCAACTTTCTGTGAGATTTTCTGGATATCAACCCACATCAATGGTACCTGAAATAGAAACAGAAGAAGAATCAATACCTCATTTAAACTTAATGAATCGACCATTACTCTTAAAAACACACTTAGAAAACCAATTACAAATATTGAAAAATTTGCAGCAAAAACATTTAAGTCTTATACAAACTTGGAAACTAGAACTAACTCAGTTTATGAATCCTGTTGAATCCTCAGCTACTTCCAAACCATATGAAGTAAGGCTACCAGAAAGTACCATGAAAATCATGGATTATGGTCAAGGTTATCCACAAAGAACTAGGATAGTTCCTTATACTAATAATAATCCTTTAGTAAGAACAACTGGAAAAAGACGACCTCTAGAAATGACTTTCTTTGGAAAAGATGCTGTATTGTTGAATATTACAGAATATGACCCACAACTATATGATACCTACTTAGAACAATGGATAGTTTCGGTTAAACGAGACTACCAAGCAAAACATGAAATAGATATAGAATCAGGAGAAGTTATGATTAAAGTAGGAGAAATTACTTAGGAGATGTTGCCAGAGCAGCATGGGAAGATTTTAAAACTCATTTTCTCCAAGAAATAACTCGGATTGCTTCTCAAGGCAATAATATACTTAATTTCTGCTATGCGATTCATAGACTTTTAACAGCTAGAGATGCTAATACTGGGTTGGATATTAGGCAGATTAAGATGCATCATGACTCAATTCGCTGTCCAAAAGGACATTTTAAATGGTTAGTTATGTCTTTCGGTCTGAAAGTAGCTTCTCAAATCTTTCAAAGAAAAATGGATGATATTTTTAGACCAGTGACAAACTTTACTTGTGTTTATATAGATGATGTTTTAATGTTCTCTAAAACCAAAGAAGAACATTATGCACACTTACATATGATTTTTAATCTATTGAAAAACATGGATTAATAGTTTCTCGTAGAAAAATGAAACTTGCAGTCCCTTACATTGAATTTTTAGGAAGCCTTATTGGACAAGGAAAAATTACACTTCAAGCCCATATTACTAGCAAAATCTTAAATTTTCCAGATAAAATGAAAGATATTAAGACTCTTAGATCATTTTTAGGATTACTTAATTTTGCTAGACCATATTTAAAAGATATTGGAAAAATTAGTGGTCCCTTATATAATAAAACCTCTCAAACAGGACAACGATATTTTAATCAACAAGACATAGACTTAGTAAGCAAATCAAAGTTATGGTTCAACATTTACCACAATTAACATTACCATTAGATACTGATTACTTAATAATTGAAACTGATGGATGTGAAACTGGATGGGGAGAAGTCTTATATAGCCAACGCTCCAAATATGACCCTAAAAATTCTGAGCAATTATGTAGATACGCTTCTGGAAAATATAAAGAAAAAGGAAGACTTACTTCTTTAGACTTTGAATTACTAGCAGTTATATATTGTTTAGAAGCTTTCTTCCTATTTATTTGTAATAAAACTGAAATTACTATCAGAACTGACTGTGAGGTTATAGTAAAATATAGCCAGCAAACAAAAGAAGTCAGAAAAGTACTCGGTTCTAAAAGATGGTTTAAGTTTACAGATGCCATTTTAAATAAAAGACTTAAAGTTCATTGGGAACACATTAAAGGGAGTAATAACTCTCTTGTAGATACTTTGTCTCGATTACTTACTTAATTCCTACTTTTTCCAGCTATGGATTTTCAAAAGAGGGTACGTACTTATGGGTATCAAAAGACTATGAAGTTTGGTAATCAGGAACTCCCACAATACTCAAGAAAAGGAGATACTTTTGACTTTCCATTTAGATCACAACTTGATAACATTCAACAATGTTTGATTGATAACATTTGGAATATTCCTACGGCACCAGGCATAGCCAGCCAAAAGATAGCCATTATAAATGCTCTCTTCAATTACTTTACAACTACTATACAAAAACCACTTGGAAAGAAGTTCTCTTGTTATGCCATTTTCTCAGGTCCGTATGCTGGTCTGTATTCTACTTGGGAAGAAGTAAAAAGTTTACTTACAGAAGAAGATAAATCAACTTACAAAGGCTTTTATTCAATTAATGAAGCCTACGACTTATTAAGAGATAAATTGGGCCCCAATTTTACCATAAGCCCAGCACTTCACTTACAGAGTCCCAGTAAACTTCAAGAAGATAAAACTTATTTGATGGCAGCTACTTCTTCTGATCAACAGCAAGATACTGATCTACTTTCAGTCCCACTTAAGCCACTTAATTACCAATCTCTTGAAATACTTCAAGGACAAAAGAAAAGAGATAATCTCTTCTCTCTAAAGGCACTTCCAGAAGATATTACTTTGTACTTAAGAACTTTAGGGGATACTTCCTCTTATAAAACTTTCTTAGAACTAGCAGATGCTCTAAACTGGTTTCATCAAATCCTACTCCGGGAATAGTAATTACTTATACTGAAGAATATTCTGATAAACTTCCTTGTACAAATCAGTTTCCACAATGTATTCAGCCTATTGACTTAGGCTGTAGATGTCAGTTATTATATTCAATTAAGACAAGCCAACATACAACTTGAGAAATTTCAAAGAAGAAATTATCGTGGACGACTTATTACACCTGACTCATTAATGACTTATGGACTTCTACATCAAGTATGGATACAAGAATTAGACTTTATAACTACCACAAGTACTTGGAAGACTTATTCAACATCTACTTGAAGAAAGAGAAACATTTGTCCTAACTACTTTTGATAGCTCGCCACCAGAATGGCTGCCTACTCAAACAGAACCAGCAAGACACTTAATCAAACTTGATGTTCAAGGTTTAAATATCCACTTATCACCATTTGAAGAATATCCCTCTCATCCAGATAAAGAATGGCTCTCGCCTAAACCCTTATCTGAACAGCTAAAACATTGGAGGGCTTCTCTTTAAGGCAGTTCTTGGCTATGGGATCCATATCAAGACTCGACAGAATATGTACTTGCAGGAGAAACATTTACTGGCCTACAAAATGCGGCACAGTTCATTTTCCTTGTCAGGATTAGGTGGGGATTCTTCAATGAGAGGGCTTTTGCCTCTATCTAGATAAGGATCTTGAAGATAAGAGGATGGGCTAGGTTCCTCAGGAGGATATTGCCCTTCTTTTAAAAGTGCTAATTCAGTTTCTAAAAGATTAAGACGAGTTTCTAAGATAGAAACCCGAGATTCTAATAATGTATTTCGGGTACTCTTTTTGACATGTTGTGAGGGTGGGATGTTAATCTGAAAAAGAGTATTAAGACATAAATTACAGCATTGTTTATGGCATAATTTACATGTGGCCCTTTGTACTAATGATGGATAATAGGGACAGGCAAAACAAGGAATATGATCAGATCCTTGTTTTAATTGCTAGTCATGAGGACAAGTTCTTTAATTCTGAATTTGTGTTTATCCAAACTCCCAGTATTTGTAATAGTGGTCTTACCCTAGATATACGAGTACAATGCACCTTGAATATTCAAAGTCATGAACTTACTCTTCATGCTTTCTTAAATAGTGGTGCTACTACCTCCACTATTGATGAAGTTCTGCTACTTTCTTTTCTTCCTCCTTCTTTGATTAAAACCACTAATACACCTCTACTTAGTACCCAATTTGACGGTCAACAATTAAGTTGTCATAAATTTGTTAAAAATGTTCATCTATGTTTCTTTACAAATTGTGGAATATTTAGTCCTCCCTTGACTTTATCCCAATTATGGATACGACCTATGCCTCATAAATCTATTCCTCTCATTCTTGGCCTTAATTTCTTAGTCTCCCTGATCGTGCTCTCTTACTTACAAAAGATTATGCTGTTTTTCTGTCTACACCCATTATCTCTCCTATTCTGTCTGCTTATCCTTCTGAGGTGAGCGCTGGGATGCTTGGTGGCCCCAGTACCCCTCCAGCCGAATCTTGCAATCCTACCTCCTCTTCTTCCCCTTGCCCATGTACACCAAAACTACCTAAAGTAACTCTTTCCTTACCGAAAAACTAGATATACTTGGCTCTTGGAGCCCTGATGCATCAGACACAGATGATTCTGAGCCCGAAACTTACTATCAAGACTGTCTCAAACCTTCTTATTTATATACCATATTAAGCAAACAATCTTCGTTAGATGATGTTATTCTAGATTAGAAAAACTTGAAATTATAGGAGAAAATTCTACTAAATACTGGGAAAAAGATAAAGTCTATTGTAAACTTAATATTATTAATCCAGATTTAACTATTAAAGCACAAGACCTAAAATACTCCAACTGGGAAACAGAAGAATGTAAAATGCATATTACTCAACTCCCGACCTTAAAAGCCATACAACGATCAGATTCAAGACATAGAAGTTCTGCTTTTATTGTAAATAAAGGAGCTGAACAAAAACGAGGACAGTCTAGAATGGTATTTAATTATAAAAGACTTAATGACAACTGTCATGAAGATGGATATAAAATACCTGATAAAGAACAACTAATTAATAAAATACAAAAATCAAAATGGTATTCTAAATTTGACATGAAATCAGGATTTTGGCAAGTTAAGATGCATCCTGACTTAATTCCCTGGACCGCTTTTTCTTGTCCAGAAGGACATTTTGGCTAGTTATGCCTTTCGGTCTGAAAGTAGCTCCTCAAATCTTTCAAAGAAAAATAGATGATATTTTTAGACCAGTGACAAACTTTACTTGTGTTTATATAGATGATGTTTTAGTGTTCTCTAAAACCAAAGAAGAACATTATGCACACTTACATATGATTTTTAATCTATTTGACAAACATGGATTAATAGTTTCTCGTAGAAAAATGAAACTTGCAGTCCCTTACATTGAACGAATAGTCATATTAAAATTAGGACATAAATAAGTAATGCCTAAATTAGCATTCATATCTACTTCAATTAATCCTATGATTGCTTTCTCTGTATCAGAGAAATGAGTATCATGTAAGACTAATAACACTTTTCCTCCTAATTTGGCTCGAATTAAACCTCGTAGGCCAAATACAATAAGACCAAGATGTATATAATTATGTCTACGCAAATAGAGACTTTTTGCTGCCTCTTCTGTCATTAGACCAAGTTTAACTTCACCTCCATCTGGAAGATGAAGAGCTTCTTGTCTATGGTGTCTATACACAGAAGTAGAGAAATTTAAAATTCCTTGGCTATAAAGTTTCTTAGGATTTAAAGCGTTTAATTGTTCATTGGAAAAGATTGTTAAATCTTTATCTACATCTATAACTTCTTCTAACCGAAGTGGACCTAACGTAGAAGTGCTATTTCTTCTGGTTATAGTATCTAACCATGAAGAAGAAGTATTAGCTTCCATAGATCTGACAGATCTAGAAGTACCAAAAAAAGGTTCAGTTTTTGTCAGACTCATTGGTTTTATATGTTAAAAATTTAGAAGAATAGGAGGAGTTTTACTAATTGCTTTTCCTAAGGATAAGTTACTTAAATCTTTAGTAAGTTTTGCAAAAGCTTCTTTAACTTCACTAGTTCCTAGTGAACTGGTTAAATATGTTTCTACTTGTAAGAGTTTTGTTTCAAGTACAATAAGCCGATAATGAAGGGAAGTAAGTAAAGTAATAATAGTATTATTTTGTTGTATCTGGATTTGATCTCCTTTTTCAGGAAGATCAATCGTACAATATCCGCCAGTCAATACTCCATTAGATTTGATATATTCCTTGTTCTCAATATTGAGCTGTAGTTGTCAGCTTCATTTACTTCACTGAGGCATATTTTGCGGTTAGAGTATTTTTAGTTTATGTAGAGCCCTGAACAATCACTGAGAAGTTTGTTTGACTCCACTGTATTGATGAAGTTTGTGGAGGAAGGTTATTGTGTAAAAGATCATGAAACCTACATTTTGATACATATATTGATGTGGATATGCTGTTTCAACTAGCGACTATAAATCTACAATTGTTAGGCAGCCCAAATAGCTAGTCATCATCAACAAGCCATGTTTGTTCCAACTATTGGGGTTAGCTACTTGAATTCAATCCCTTCATTGAGCTCTATTCAAGGCTATCATTAAGATTTCCCAGTTGTGGAAATGTAGTCATTTGGAAAACTAAAAGGCAAAGATTGTTGTTCATTGTATCTGGGATATTATGTGTGTGAAGACTGTAATGGAAGAGAGAGTTTGAATTAAACTTTTTAGGGGCCTCATATTGAAGTTATGTCCATTTCATTTATGATGCAATTCTCTCAGAGAAGATTGACTCCTCACATCTCTGCTAAAGATTAACTTTTCGATAGTTTGACTAGGTTTTCAAGAAGTTCCTCATCAAATTGAGCTATGGAACAAGCTAAAGTGTGTTAATATATATTTTCCATCTTGAGAGAAGTGTTTTAGTAGAGTATCATAAATATTTAGCCTTGTAAGATTCTATTCCTCCTTTGTACATTTCAAGCGGAATTTTTTTAGTAAATTATCAACATCATCTAGCTGTACAATTGTGTTTGTCTCAACTATTTGGATTCGTTCAGTAAAAAAATTCTATATGTCATTAAACTAGAAAATAGTCCCATTCAGCCACATAACAATTGATTTATCTTTTTATCTCTAAGGAAGTTTAATGTTTTCTTCCACATAAAGCAACTGATTTTACTGTCATGATTGCAGTTAAGAAATTACTTGTCTTTCATTTTCATCTGCCTTGTTTTAAGGAAAGCACACAAAATTGTCATGATTTATAATTTTAATACACTTGTGTTCGACTTTACTTGGGGAAAAATAATGGAAATTCTGTCTTTTTTTTTTATCATGTTTGGATTCTTTGAGAAAATCCTTATATGGAAAAAATTGTTCCTTTGTATTAATTTGCCACATGAATAGATCATTCGTCGAAGGATTATCGATAAAGGACTTCGAGTAGATGGCAGAAAACTTGATGAAGTTAGACCCTTGTATTGTGAATCTGGAATATACCATATGCTACATGGATCTTCACTCTTCTCTCGTGGAGATACTCAAGTAAGAAGTTTTACTCTGAATTCTGTTCTTTTATATGAATATTTATTTGTTCATCATCCTAAGTTGCTATAGATTAGTGGTTCCATCGAACAAAATGGCCAACTTTGTGATCATAGGTCTTGTGCACTGTTACACTTGGGGCTCCTGGAGACGCACAGCGATTAGACTCAATAGTTGGGCCACCAACAAAGCGCTTCATGCTTCATTACACCTTTCCCCCATTCTCTATCAATGAAGTTGCTAAACGAGGTGGACTGAATAGGCGGGAAGTTGGACATGGTATTTCATCTTGTCACCTTGTTTTTGGAAGTTGTATTGTTTTTTTTTTCCTTTTCTCATAGACATTACTTTTCATGAAAGGGAGTCTTGGCGCAATGGTAAAGTTGCTGCCGTGTGACTTTGTGGTCACATATTCAAGTTGCGGAAATGCGATGTAGGGTAAGACTACATACAATAGATCTAATGTGGTTTGTCACTTCCTTGGGACGTGTATTGGTGGGAGCATTGTGCACCGGGCTGCCCTATATAGACATTACTTTTCGTTATATTCTTGGTATGATGTGATGTGGCCTTTAACATACACAATGAATTGTACTCGAGAATGTGCCTAGTTAGCCTTTGCTCTTTGGGGTTGGGTGCACTAATTTTGACGGAAGTTGGGAATGTTTGTGTTATGCATTTGGAATTATAAGAAACTGTTCCGTCTGATGAAGTGCAGATCATGTCGAAGAAACAAGAACAAAGAACTCAGTGGAACCACTAGAGTCGAGATGAGAATAATGCAGTGAATCCAATGAGCTGTCTAAAAAGATGGATTATGATGTTGTCTTTTGGAAATTCAGTTTTAGCCCCAACAAGGGATAGAAAAAAAAAATATTGTTATGATTATATGAACATATTTAAAGAGAATTTAATGGTAAGTGAACTAGAATTACTAGCTAAAACTAGAGGGATATCTCGCTTTAATTTATTAAACTTAATTGCTTTCAACTTACTGCTGTGTATCATCACTCTCGAATTCTGGGAACACTGTGACCAAGCTCAAATGATGTGACAATATTGCATTGCATAAAAGGGACATGTTTGAACTTTAATGGCTGATCTGACATAATATTCCTATAGATCATCATATAAGATTGTTTATCCCTCTTCCTCTTTTCCTGGTCCTTTTTTGGTATATCCGCTACTTTTTTTTTTTAACTTCAACTTCAAATTATTATATAGGTGAGCCACAAGTTGTAGAAATTGTATTTTTTTTTTTGCTTGCGTTATATTATTGGGTCAGAGTAATGGTTGGACTTTTCTTTTTTCTTTATGTTGTATTATTAGGTCAGTAATGGTACTCATAACATTCAAGATCATGTGCAAATAGATGAGACTCGAAAGAATCTTATCTGCACCTCTGCTTATATTTTATCACTTTCATATTCAAAGCAGTATATACCAGATCACATGGAATGGAATAATATCTTATTAAGAATTTGCTTGGATGCATTTACTCACCTTAAGAGTGTTTTATATATTTGGCAGATTATATAATGGAATTTCTCAAGTTTTTAAAATTATTTTCCTTTTCGGGCTGGTTAGTATGGCACGTTTTCCTTTAACAGGAACTCTTGCTGAGAAAGCTTTGCTTGCTGTGCTACCTCCAGAGGGTGATTTTCCATATACTGTTCGTGTGAATTCAGAAGTTATGGCTTCTGACGGTTCAACATCAATGGCCACAGTATGTGGAGGTACCATCACTTTGTCAATTGTGCACTCATCTTTCTATTGATCTTTCAATTACAGATTTTTTTGTTTGCTTAAATATATTTAATGTTTCAGTTGTACATAAAATGCTATTTTTGCATTTAGCATGTTTTTTACTTGCTAAAATTCTGGTGCATCTTTATATATTCTCTGTAGGGAGTATGGCTTTGATGGATGCTGGTATTCCAGTAAGGGAACATGTCGCTGGAGTTTCAGTGGGTCTTATTAGTGATGTGGATCCATCCACTGGAAACATTACTGATTATCGTATACTGACAGACATATTGGTAAGTGCATATTGCCTTTGTCAAACGTGTATGTTTCTATATACAAGACTGTACCACCAATATGTTACAATGGTCGAACTGGTCATAGATAGATTTTGTTTGACCTTTTTCATATCTTACTTATCTCTTTAATCTTTCTCTCTATCCCTTCCCTTACCAATAGAAGACATACTTCCATTCCTTCGCATAGCTTTGTTCCTCAACATGCTTGTTGTTATACTTGATTCTTCTGTTTACAGGGTCTTGAAGATCACCTTGGGGACATGGACTTCAAAATTTCAGGAACTAGGAAAGGGATTACTGCAATCCAACTAGATATAAAACCTGCTGGAATACCTCTAGACATTATTTGTGAGAGTTTAGAACCTGCAAGAAAGGGCCGGATTCAAATTCTTAATCGCATGGAAGAGAAAATAAGTGCACCTCGTACAATGGGCGATGGAAGCACACCTAGATTAGGTTTTTCACTCTTCTTTTTTCCTTTATAATTGATTTGTTTGTTACTAGCTTTTTTTTTAAAGGAAAAACTTGTTTTTATTTTCTAACAACCTACCTCTCTGCAGCCACCTTCAAACTTAATCCTGAATCTCTTCGGCGATCTATTGGTTTTTTGAATTTTCAAAGAAAGCGGATTGAACAAGAAACAGGTGCCAAATCAAAACTAATGCCTTTGGTTTCCTGTGTTTTCCAGTTGTAAATTTGGTGTTTTGGCTGAACATTATCCCACATTGGAGGAGAAAATCTTAATCCATTATAATTATTTAATAGACATTTACACAGCTGAGAAAAGAATCAATTAACTCAATCTGTTCTTGTCTGGGTAGTTCTTAAAGTTGAAGATCTGTAGCAATGCTCTAAATTCATTTTGATTCAACATATTCTATTGATGCATGAAGACCATTCTTCACATCTCTGTGGAAAAGTCTTTGGCTTGAATATTCTCAGCGAAGCAAGAAACAGCAACTTTTGCTGTGTTATCAGTTATTGTTCTTCAATATGCTAATAACTGTTGGCGCTTCTAATTCTCTTTCAGGCACTTTAGAGCAATTATTCATGAAACTTGATCCTTGTATAATTAATAAGATTTTCACATAAGGCATTGTTTCATTTGTGCTATAATTAGTGTTTGCATGCTGTATTATACTACATAAATATAGAAAATGTTTATATGCTATAGTTAGTAATACTGTATCCCGTGTTAGTATCAATCAGGCCTGATGCATGCTGGTAGGTGCTCTTGTAGTAGTTACATAGTGAATGCCTTGTGCACAAATCCTATTGATAAATGGTGATAGTCCACTCAGTGCATCCTTCCTTTATGTTCTTCTCTTTAAAAGTTATGTTTATTGAAATCTTTTTATTCATGCTTGTTAAGTTTAGGCGAATGACTTCAGTTAACATGTGCTAATTGGCACTGCAAATCAGAATTATGCCTAGAGTTTGGTTAATATGTGGGCATGGTTTTTCATAGACTAATCTTTACTTTACTCTTTCAAGGTGCACGTGTTTCTGTGAGTGATGGGACTGTCACTATTGTAGCAAAAACTGGATCTATTATGGAAAAAGCTCAAGAAAAGGTATTGTCTTGAAACCTGCTTGGAAATGATAGTATATGATTCGGACTTGATGCACCATTCAGACTTATCTTTGTAAAGTACTCTCCTATTTCTTTTGCCCATTCTACTTCTCAATTGTTACCCTTTCAATCATAGTATACGAACTTCTTATTAGAACATAAATTTGGAGGCACATTATTCATTTGACAGGTTTGTGAATTGTCATTATTTAGACAGTCAGTTTTATTTTCAGTTGCATTTCCTGCTTTCATTGATTTTTTTTTTATTATCCAAAAGTGTCTAATTGCTGTTGTTATTTATTCTCAAATGTAGCCAACATGATATTAAATGTTTCTGAAACCATTGCACTTGCAAAGTTCCACTTGACTGCAAACTGATATATTGTTGCAGATCACTTTTCTTATAGGACGTGAAATTGAAGTTGGTGGCACGTACAAAGGTGTTGTTTCTTCAATTAAAGAATATGGTGCTTTTATTGAGTTCAATGGAGGTCAACAGGGTCTTCTTCACATTTCTGAGTTGACACATGAACCAGTAAGTCTTGCCATTCTGTTTTTTGCATTTCCTTATCATTTTGTTATGAAAGACATTTGTACGAGATGAGTGTGTCACTATGTTTGTACCACATGAATGCACCACACCAGTTTTTTAGTACATGGTTTCGTGCCTTTAATTGTTGATCAGCATGTCTCTATGGCAGCTGTGATTGTTTAAAACAGCCTATGCATTTGGCAATGCCATGGTGCATGTCTGTATTCTTTTGACGGGTTAAATTTCTTGCACAGCAACAAGAATGATATTTTAATTTTGTGAGGGCAGGCCTTGGTACAGTGGCAAGTAAAAAAATCATTTTACTGTTCAGGGATAGGCCTGCATTGCATTGACCCTTTCTAGACCATGAGATTTGATTCACCATGAGATTTGCTATATGCCCTTGGATTTATTCTAACCTATGTCATGTGCCAAAATCATAGAAATGTTGATTCCCAGGATAATGTTTTTTCCCCATAGGCTAGGAGTTTATAACTCAGGTCAGATTTAGCATTGGCCAGTAATTTGCTTGAACCAAAACTTTACTATTTTTTTTTTTTAAAATTTAAATCTCAATATGATGTAGATTCAGGGCAAGCAAAGCCTATAATCTTTTTAATTAGGAAACAATTACTAGGGTCCATTTTGGTGTCAAAGTCTCAATGGAAGCTACTAAGTTAGATAAGACTGTTGATTTATGGATAAAATTTAAGATTTAACCAGGTTTAATTGCTCATGTTTGTGGTTATATTAATTGGGTCCAAGTCAAAGTTCTAAAATTTGAGATGTTTGAACAAATTCTGACTAGTTCACCTTTTTTTTTTAAAAAAAAAACATGAAGCCCTACTTGTGACCCAAACATGAAGAAAAATGATCCCTAAGTAATTTGTATATCTTGATCTGGATGGGATACTCAGAGGTTTTATCAACCTCCATTACATTAATCTCCATCTCAATTTGGATTTTCTGATCTTGTATTAGTTGTATTTGTTAACTGAGCTTAGCCGGTATTTGGTGTTGGTTCTCCATTGGACTTTGATTTTCGTACAATATTCCAACAGTAGGATTGCATGAACTACTTTTGGATGTTTGTTGAGCATATTTTTCCTCTTGTCGTACTGTACATGTATACACCCAACGCCCCTTTCTTGTGTGTGTTTTTTCCTTAATTTTGAACTCAACTTCTCAAACTAGAAAAATGCTGTACTCATGGTCATTAAGTGATAATTTTTGTCTCACATCTTTCAGCATGGACTGTTCTAACTTGTTACTTGCATTAGCATAGCTGTGAAATTTTTTTATTTGTCAAGGCTCATTAGCCTAATTGGAAAAATGATACTAGAAGCTAAGAGGCGCTAAGGGTGTGAATCCAACACTTGTAAAAAGAATTTCATACTTGTCATATATTTTTTGCTGATGATTTTATAGTATATAGTAACTAAGAATTCTGTTATTGCTCAATTCGCAATTCTTGCTGTAGCTTCATTGTGTGATATTGTCTGGCAATTTATGAGCTACAGACTGAAGCAATTGGCTCCGGTTAGAAAGGAAAAAATTTTGAACTTATTATGGAGATCATTTGTTCTATTAGATCATTTTCCCCATTATATTGGTTCATTCCTTGATGATTGTTAGTTCCATATTTTATTAGATTCAATCAACTGGTTGATGTTTTCTTTGTCAGGTATCAAAAGTTTCTGATGTTTTATCTGTTGGACAAGAGTTGTCAGTAATGTGCATCGGACAGGATTTAAGGGGAAACATGAGACTATCTTTGAAGGCTACGAGCCCAAAGAAAGGCTCTGTGGATAACCATGATCCTATATCAGCAAAACAATCAGTGAATGTTTGGGCCTCACCATCAGAGAATGTAGCCACCTGCACAGAAAATCTCGAGTCAACAGACGTTGTACAAGGTGAAAGTAATGAGATTCAATCCATCACAGATTCATCTCCAGCAGTAGTAATACGGAGTGTTGCAGAATGTGAAGCTCAGGAATTTGCTGCGGGTCGAGTTACCCAAACCACTCTTCGAAGGCTTAGCAGATCTCCTAGGCCTTATGATTCATCTCAAGATGCTGGGAAGTCAAATTTGCAGAACAGACAAAGCAAGAAAGAGAAAAATGTTTCCAATGGAACCAAAGGTAAGGCTGGTACCATACAAGGAAGTGTTTCCCACACAGGAGGTGAGAAACCTAAACCCAGCGTACAAGCAGGTTCACTGAAGATTGGTGAAAAACTGATAGCAAAGATTTGTCAGATCCGTGCACATGGTTTAGTACTCGAACTAAGTAGTGGAATTCGGGGAATGTACAAATTTGAGGTACTCTCTTTCTCTATTGCAAATCTTCTTGGTACATCAATTGTCCAGAGATATTTGTACTGCTTGTGATGTTCGATTTGTGATTGGCTTTCACACTTTCTTTCAAAATAGTCAACTTCAGGTAAACTGCTTAAAATGATGGACGATGGCAAAGGTTACTTTAAGATGTTTGCACCAATGTTTGGTGGTTCTAATAATGCTATTACAACATTTTGCTATATGCTATCAGAGATGTGCTGTTTATGCTATTAGAGATTACTGAAACACATTTTTTTTTGGTCTCAGGTGAATGGTAAAAGGGATTTCGAGTTAGGCAAAGAGCTTCAGGTGAGATGTTCAAGCTTTTCTATCAAGGGAATTCCAGTCTTTGCACTTTTGGAGAATTGAGTGATATTGCTATTGAAGCCTTTCATGTTCACTATCACAAGTCTTCAAGGGATAAGATTACCAAAGGGAACAAGGGAACAAGGCTAATACATTCCTATTTAATTACCGTATATAAAGATGAATGTATAAAGCTAATACAGCCATGAATTCTTTGCAATATCCACCAGGAATCACAGGATAAAATGAAATCATAACTGAATCATGTTGTCTTCAAATATTCAATCAAGAAAAAAAATGTACAAAATCTGCTACCATTGCAAAAAGCAGTTAAAAATGGTTTCTAAGATGAATAAACGAAAATAGAAAACTAGAAGAAGCAAATAGTATATTACAGGGGATTCCTGTCCATAACTGGAACTTATACAAGAAAGAGCAAGCACCTATGAATTCCATGACAAGAACATGAAGCCTTAAGAGCAATGGAGTTGGACATCGGATTCCAGCAGTTTTTATTCTGCAAGTGTAAAGGAATAACAAACATTTATTAACAACAGAATCCTGTTTTAAGGTTCAGATATAATCAATGAACTCCAAAAAATCATCTATTAAAAGATCATAATGTCAATATGATATACAACAGAAGGAAAATGCTAAAAAGGATTTCATTTGGCACCAACACTGACAAAACCCACTCATTAATTGTTATTTAACCAGTAAACTTAGATGTCTTAGATGAATCTACAATAACAGAAATAGCTAAAAATATTTTAATTCCAACAGAGACAAAAGTCAAAAACTGTCTAACAACATATTAGAAGGCAAGTATTTAGTTATTTAGAGTATACTATTGGATCGAGATGCAGGGGGAAGAATGAATCACATTATTTTTAAAATCTTTTTTCTTTTAAAATCAAAATAAGTGTAGCAGAAAATTAAACATGAAAATAGAAAAAGACATAAGTACGTAATTAGTTTTTATTTAGTTCGGAGTTTTCGGTGACTCCTACTCTAAGACCCAGGCCCCGTGGATCTATCGACATTAATCTACTAAAAACTTCTTTCGGAACCACCGGAAGTAGAGATCGAATACACAAGAATCAGAAGAGTCTAATAAGCTACACTTTCCACTTGCATAAATTAAATACAAAACTTAAATTTGTGTTACCAAAAACTTTTGTAGATGGTCGGCTCGAGCTCGGTGTTTGGACGACTTCTCGGCGACAATCAATTGTAGTAGAGTCGTAGTAGGGCAGCAGCAGGAAGTCGGAGCAGTCGGAAGGCCGATCGGACGCGTAGAAGCTTATATAGAAGTTGTTGAAGAAGGCTTGGTTGAAACACCCATTTAAAGGGTGTGGAAGACGTCTTCCATAGTCTTAAAGGCACATTCCATAGGCCAAATCCTTTCTTGTTATCTGCGACGAAATCTGAATTTTATCCTTGGAAGGCGCCTTCCATAGCATCGAATGTGCATTCCATGAACAGTACGAAGGCGCCTTTCAATGCTTGAAGGCGTCTCAGATACTGTTTACCCGAGACCTTTTTGCTCCTTTTACCCTGCAAGTTAGGTTAGTTCAACACGACAATAATCTAACCTGCAAAGCAAAATTAGTACAATAATAATAAGATTAATTTATGACTTAGACCTTATCTTCCAGACCATGATTTAGTTAGGGTCTCAATTTATGTTTATAAAATGGACCTAAATTGGACCGACGCCTACTATTCCCTGAACTAGAACGCGCCCTCACTTAGTCACTCTTCTATCATGATTTACCTTTACTTACCGTGTGTTAAGTTACTTTCTTAACGTCAATCTGACCCATCAAATCTTCCTGCCGGAATCGCACATCCGGACTTCACCATTCGGGAATCGCACATCCCGATCTCCTGCCGGAATCACACATCCAAACTTCTCCACTTGAGAATTGAACATTCCGATCTCCTGTCGGAATCACACATCCGGACTTCGCCACTCGAGAATCAAACATCCCAACTGGACTTCTTGCCTGGTGTTAGGTCCTCTTAACCTGTCAAGTTAGTTAACTCTGCACACTCGGTAACATGGTTAGATTATGATAATACCTAACTTAATTTATTTATCATTTATCAAAATCTGAGTTAGACTGGTACAAATTGCACCAATACATGCATGTTCCCCTCCTTGCTTATCTCATGGTACAACCCTTTTTAGGTGAGCTTCTTTCTCCTTGGGGCAGACACAGTACAACTTCTACAAAACTCAAGAACCTTAATAATTTGCTCCC
This sequence comes from Zingiber officinale, assembly GCF_018446385.1. Taxonomy (NCBI): domain Eukaryota; kingdom Viridiplantae; phylum Streptophyta; class Magnoliopsida; order Zingiberales; family Zingiberaceae; genus Zingiber; species Zingiber officinale. The sequence continues at coordinate 85,566,086 of NC_056003.1, forward strand.
CAAGTTATTGACCCTTCTTAGGTGAAGTAATCCTACTTTCAAATAAGCAAATAGATGCCCAAGTTCATTTTTTGCTACTAGGTTAGATAAACCACAAGTTGTCTCCTGTTCTTCTAACATAATAAATCACAAGTTTGAAGACTGGATAACTTAATTACAGAAGACTCTAATGACCAAATACTTGTCAGAGATGTTAGACTTTGGTTTTCTAAGAACAGTTAAAGCAAAGAAAAACCCACAAGAGCACCAAATTAGTATGCGCTCGATCCATGCCTGAGCTCAATAATGAGCCATCAGATAGCCTTGCTCATCTACTCGAGTCGGACGACGCTAATTGACAGGATCCCAAGGGCGACGTTGAGGCTCCCAGGCTTGGAAGGAGCGGCTCCTGTGACCTAGTCTACGAGGCACTCGGAGCCGATCCGCTACTTCATCGACTCAACGAACTTCTCTACCTGGTCATAGGCGATGCAGAATAGCTCCCATCGCTATTTGAAGGCCACGAGGGCGGCGTCGGTAGCTGGGGTTTTCTGGTTGGAGGACTAGTCCTTCACCTCCAACACGGAGGTAGCAACTACGATGAACTCGTCGTAGGCGGCTCTGAGCCCCTCCACGGTTATCTCCATCGGCTTCAGGGGGAGAGCAAATCCTCTAGTCTGTTTTTTTTTGGTCCTCTCTGGTCTGCTCTGCAATTGTGGTCGGATTTCGACTGGAATCCGACCGTAATTGACTGCGTTCCCTCCCTGAGTTCACATTCCCATCTAGGTTGTAATTTGGATGGGGCAGGCGGTCGGAGGCTGCCGGTTATGGGCGGCTGACCGAGCTCCCGTTCAACTTATTACTTCAATATTTAAAACTTATAAATTTTATTTTGGGACTATTTCTTCATCTAATAAATCTTATGAATTAAAATGTCATTAAAAATTATTATGAAATAAAATGCCATATAAAAATAAAAATGAAGTTCAGTTTTTTTTACATATGAAGTCTAAAATTCTAATTTACTATGTCAGTTTTATAACCAAAGTTGATTACTCTCTATTATTGAATAATTAATAATTTACGAAGTAATAAGTGGCAAAGTCTATCAACAAAATTCATATAGTGTGGAGATCTAAAAAATTAGGTTTAAAGGGACAATATTACTACACTGAAAGACAATTACTATCGGGAATGACCCGATGAATCATTGACTTGATGAAGGGTAAGAATTCTTGCTTTTAATGATTGTAGTAGAGTAATGTGAAATATTATTGAGAGATCATCTATGTGAGAAAAAGTGAGGTCACTTTGAAAAGAAGAAGACACAATTTTTGACATTTCTCACAGAACCAAGAGTGTTCATAGCCATGAACGAATATACTCATGAGACCTGATCTATAATAGGGAGAATCATGAGTGAAATCTGTCCATACTTACACAAATTACAGAACAGTTTTGACGAAAAATTAACTCGAAAATCGAATAAAAACGTCATTCGATTTAGGATCAATTGTAGTTGATTTACTAACCTTCTAGCGATATTAATACCTCAGTGGTTCGATACTGGTCATGAATGGAAAAAAGATTAATTCTCACCATCTAGGTGCTTACTAATTGTGATATAGTGGTTTGTAGAATTAGAATGAAGTCACGATGAGAACCTCTTCTTCTTTTCTCTTCCCCACTTTCCTATATATATATATATATATATATATATATATAAAAGGAAAGTGGGGAAGAGAAAAGAGGAAGAGGTTATAAGAAAAAAATAATCACTCCCTCCAAATATTCAAATATAATATTTGAATTTATTTGGGTTAGGTCGGGTCAATCCTCATCATAAATTTAATGTAAAAAATAGATAATAACTAAATGGGTCACCCATGAGGATTGACCCAATCCAACCCAAATAAATTCAAATATTATATTTGAATGTTTGGAGAGAGTAGTTATTTTTGTTGGGACACCCGGACCTAGAGGGGAGGGTTGAATAACTCGTCTCGCTTCGTCGAAGATAATTTGCAACGAAAACTTCACCTATGCTAAAACAATGATTTACTTGATATTCACCTCAAGATGAGGAGACTAATCCAAGGATCCACGTCGGGCACACTCTCCACCATCAAAAACACTCATTCTCAAAAATAATTTAGAGGTAGAGAAACCTCGTATAAGCTTACACAAGAGCACAATACAAACAAGAAGTAGATACACAAAATAAATAAAAAACCTCTCTTGTTAGATCTCTTGTAGTTTGAAGATGCCTCTTGACCAGCTGGAAAGTACAACAACACTTGTCTTCCCAGCTCAAGGTTCGGTGAACAATAGCGGAGAATGTCGGGGAAGAATCGTGTGTGTTGTTGTGAGAAGTGTTACACGTTTGAATCACCGTGACACCTTTATACTTCGTGATCTAGGGCTTCCAATCGATTGACCTTACCCCCAATCGATTACCACGTGAGATCCGAGTAAATCCAGCCGTCAACCTGTGCAATAGTCGTATCCTAATCGATTAAGGAGACTTAATCGATCAACTAATCAATCCAGAGTGTCTTTGTTCTCTAGCGAAAAACTTTGAAATCGATTAGGCTCCTTCCCAATTGATTCAGTCTCTTTTTCGCGTCATCGCAAGAAACCAACCCCAATCGTGATTGATTGGAGTGACTTAATTGATCAACCAATCAATCTAGCCACATTCTGTGCTCTCACGAGAAAAGCCTCCAATCGATCAAATGATCGATTCGCATAACCCCAATCGATCTGATTGATTGGATTGCTTATGCTCGCTACACTTCCTCAATCGATCAACTCTGGTTCAATCGATTTCCCAACCGATTGACAACCTTGACTTGCCTAACCAAGTCTAAGGTTTCCTTGCCCAACATCTTGTGAACTTTAACCCGCTGGGACTTTGTCATCAAGTGTCCGATCAATTCTTTGACCTATTTAGACTTTATCTTCTCGTGCCAAGTGTCCGGTCCTTTATGACCCACTTGAACTTCTACTCAATAGATGTCCGGTCAATCCTTTAACCTACCTGTATTTTGACTGTCTGACTTCACTCACCAAGACTTCCTCACTGTCTAGCTTTACTTACTAGGACTTTTTACCACCTAGCTTCACTCACTAGGATTTTTTTCACATGACTTCATTTACTAGGATTTCCTCACTGCCTAGCTTCACTCACTATGTCTTTTCACCATCTAGCTTCACTCATTAGAATTTTTTCCACATGACTTCCCTCACCAGGATTTTCTTATTGTCTAGTTTCACTCACAGGACTTTTCCCACTATATAGCTTCACTCGTTAGGGTTTTTCACCTTACTTCACTCACCAAGACTTTTTCCACTACTTATCTTCACTCACTAGGACTTTTCACCTAACTTCACTCACTAGGATTTTTTCATACCAAGTGTCTGGTTAACATTGATCCACTTGAATTCTCCTTCTTCTACTAACTTTCCCGTTAGTATTGTCCTTGCCTAACCTCCAATTAAGACTTTCTTAGTCAAATATCTGGTTAACCTTGATTTACTTGACTTTTGGTCAACCTTTGATCTTCAATCTCCCAGATGGACAATTGCACCAACAATCTTCATATATTGTCAAACATTAAAACTCAAACATCAAAACTCAAGCTTGAGCCAACTCAAACTTAGTCAATCTGGTCAACTTTGACCCAGGAGAAATTGCATCAACAATCTCTCCCTTTTTTATTTTTGATAATACGTTTAAGTTAGGCTTAGCCACTAGCCTTAACTTCTGGTCATGCCAAAGTATAAATGAGGGTTTCCTTCATTCTCCCCCTTAACAAGAGGGTAATCCCCCCTTTGGGAAAGTGAATGATTCCTAACTTAAACCCTACATTCTCCCCTTTTGGGGCACATAAAAAACTCTCCCCCCGAAGAGTTATCCACATGTTGTTCATAATCTCACTTGTTGTTCACAATATCACAATGAAGGTCTCATACCTTTCATTATCTCTAAATGTTCATCCTTGAACATACTGTAAAAATGACAAATAATGATAAGGAAATTTTTCAGAATTTTTGAAAATTTTTCTGGAATTTTTTTGGAGACGTATGGCTTCGGTTACGGGGATAAAAATTGGGCCCCGAGAAAGCTTGTTTAGGCTACCCTAATTTAATGAGGAAAAATTTGATTGTTATTTTCCTTTTTCCTTGTTTTTATTTTTCTTTTCTCCCGACGTCGTGCCCTCACCCGACTCCTCGCGCCGACGTTGTTCTCCCCAAAATCCGTATGCGGTGGTTTCTTTCCTCTCCTCTCACGATTAAAACCCAAGCCGATCCCTTCCTCTTCTCATTCTTCCTCCCCGAGACGATTTCCCTCCTCATCCCTAGCGCCGGCCTCTCCTTCTTCTCTTTCACGAGTCGAACCAGGCGCCGCCACCACCTGAGGCCGAACGAGGCGGCGCCGATCCACCGCCGACGCACCTGTGCCATAGCACCCTCTGCCTCTCACGGCGACGACGCCCTTTTGCCCTAGCACCGAGCAACCGTCGCTAGCCGAGGTCCCTTATTCTTCCCTGTCTCCGCTATTGAGATCAGGAGCGCGCCGACGCCGACCGCCGTGCCCTAGTTTTGGGTTCATAGTCGCTGCCACACCTCTGCGTCCTCACTGTCGCCAGCCACCAGGTTCTGTCGAGCCCTAGATCACCGGCGTCGATTTGGGGCTCAGAGCACAGTGGTAAGGTTGTTGCCCTAATTGGTGAATCGGGTACTTGATCCTTATGTGGTGTTGATTTCTTGCTTTCTTTGTGATATGATTGATTCCAGTGAGGTGGAATTGTGATCGTGAGGTGAAGTAGGACTTGCTGTGGGCTTGTTTTTGTTTCCAGCAGAAAATCAACCCTTCTTCGGTAGCAACCAGGCTGTGATTTGAGGTAAGGCATAAGGATTTGATATATGTGTTGAATTAGAGCTAAATTGGGTAAGATGCTAAGATTGATTATGCTTATTGTAAGTCCTAATTCGAATGGATTGGTTAGAACCGATTGAGGAGTTAGATGATCCAATTAGGATTTATAATTGGATATGGATTTATGTTAGCTTCTCGCGGATTTGATTTAGCTAATTTACTTATATGTAATTAGCTAAATTTGGATACCATGTATCACAGGACTTTGACACGAGACAAGCATCTCGACGTCGGATTTGGACTGGATTGGACCTTCCTATTAGAGGCGGGTACCTTGACTTATCTTTGATAATGTCATGTTGATATGTTTAGTAGGTTATAACCTTTAGTAATGATTATGTTCGTCTTTACTTCGGTTGGTCACTACCCGATACCTGTTACATGCTTGTTTTGATTACTTATTATGCACTTCATATTAGTACCTACCTGATTATACATGTTTATAGGGGTAGTGACACAACCATGTATTTATTATGTTCAGGATCTAGGTTTTTATACCTTATCTGATCTGTGTACCTTTGATTTGGTTCATTGTCCTATGGTACACATTTTACATATATATGGATAATGCTATGCTGCTCAGGATTTTGCCATGCTTAGTGTCATGCGTCATTCGCATGATTGCATGCTGCGCGATAGTCTACTCCATTATTGTTGAGCACATCGCTAGTTTCATCTCTGTCGGTGCTCCGTTGGTCCGCTCATGGGTAGCGTGACGCAGCGTGGTAGTACGTCAGTTTGCTCGGTGGTGCTCCGCTGGGACGCTCATGGGTAGTGTACTGCAGCGTGGTAGCACACCGGGATCCCTCCCCGTCATCGTGTACCGGGAGATGAGAGCATTGTGCTCCCCCACTTATGATTTGGGATAGGAGGATAGGTGTACTCAGACAGTATCTCGTCCACTCAGTCACTCATCAGGAGCAGTGATGACAGAGTGCACGGTTGTCACAACCCTACCCACTCGGTCTCACCATTGTGTGTGAGATGGCTGATTGGCGTCAGGGGTGACCATGTCATTGGCATCATATGCATTTATGTATTTACTGATTGTGTTTACTGCACTTATATGTTGCATTTGGATGGATGCATATGTTTGACATGCATACAGGATTTATGATACTTTCGGTATGACGACCTGACTATTCTGATAGGAGGCCCTGGTGAGTACAGTTCTTTTCAGCCTTTTCTATTGTGCATCTTCCAGCTTTTGTCCAGGAGACTGTACTCCATAGTTATTACCATTTGTTATAGTTTACTATACATGTCAACTAGGTATCTACTGAGGTGTTGAACTCAGGACACTATCTTTTTCAGGTACCAGGTTGTTTATGGAGTCGCTTGGAGTTTCCTACCTGCCGGTCCCCACGTCACATCAGAAGACCTGTCTCCGCTTTTGTTTATTCTTATTGTGGTATATGGAATTTGTGCATTTAGCTTTGTGTTCTGGTTTTGTTTCTGGAGTGTTGTTTTGTTGTGTGGTGTAAGCCTAGCCGGCTAGCAGTTTTCATTTTTTAGTGTATGTGTTGTCCATTGTATTTCCGCTGTGTTTGGTTTTGGTACAGCCGAGTGGGCTGTTAGATTTGCATATAAACTACGTGGTTGTGTGTATATTCCAGCTGTCTATAGCTGAGGTATATTGTGTCTGTAGAAATGTTTCAGATTGTCAGTCGTATAGGGGAGATGCTGCCGAAATTTCTTCAGATAGGGATTCCCCCGGGGTGTGACAATTTTTTTGGTATCAGAGCCAGGTTGGCGATACTTTTTTGTATATCTTGTTACGGATTTCGAGTTTTATCTGATACCAATTTATTTGGTATCATAGCCAGGTTTTATGAGTCTTATATCCCATGTTTCGAATTTCATGTTTTAGTTTTCTCGATGTGACTTTTCGGATTTTGGGACCTGGCAACGGCAGGCCATCTCCAAACTATAGGAGGTATGTTGATATACTGTTATCCTACCTTTTTGTTAGTGTATACATTGTTGACTATGATAGTTATGACATGTATTAGCACATTTTATTTAGTACCTGTCTGGTTGTTGTAGCACATATTACATGTGATAGGTTAGCCACTGATCTTGGTCGACCTTAATAGAGATCAAGGATTATAGTCTCTGATGATTTTTCATATCATACCACTAGTAGTTTTAGCTTCTATTACTACTAGTTGGTTAGGAGATGGAGGCACATACCAGCCTCTGCTATTATTAGCTGGGTAGTGGATAGTATCTACATATTCATGTTGACTTAGCCAGTAGAATACCATATTATCTTAGTTAATTTCGTCAGTAGATAATCGATTTACTCTTGTTAGATCGGCCAGTAGAAGTCTGATTTACACTTGTTGATTTGGGTAGTCGTGGATCGATATACCTTAGTTGCTTGTAGAGGATTAAGGTATTCTTGATTAGTAAGTAGATGACCGATTTAGTTTTGTTGGTCTGATCAGTAGGGGACCATCATACTCTATTTCTAGAGGTTAAAATCTTTGGATTATTTGTGCTTAGTCAGGTATCTAGAGTACATTTGAGTACATGGTTTGTACTGACGTGGAAAAGACTGAATTAGTCATATACCATTGTCGGTTTGGGTCAGTTTATAGAGGATCGATGTATCCTATTCCATGTGGACTTTAATTTTTGACTGTATGTACCTAGTTGGATAACATAGAAGGTAACATAGGGAATGTCAGGTTGATTGAGTTAAATATACTGATTATTCATAGCTATGTTGCATGTACATATGATTGTTATGTGTTGTAGGAGTCCTGTGCTAGACTGTCCATTTGCAAGTAGTATTTGTATACATGTTCCGATATGGTTATTGTAGGTTCCTTGTGGATGATAGCTATGTAGTTAGGTGTACGTGTCTGATTGTATTATTGAAGGTATTATGTCGATTAAATCTATGTTATGATATGTGTACATATGTTTGGTGTATTTTGGGAGGTATCTTGTTGATTGTATTTGTTCTGTGAGTACACTTGTGACTATTATGATTCGTTGAAAGTATTACGTTGATAATACTCTTGGCATAGGTGTATATATGTTGGGTGAGTGTTGTTTGTGTTGGGTTTTTCGGGCCGCATAAACCGTTTTTTGCATTGCGGAAACCCCGAAAGCCCCATGTCACGGATCCGTGCGAAGAAATAAAATTATGAAAAACTTTCACGTACGAGTTTTCTATGCCTAGATCTACACTAGATCTACAAAGGAGAAGAGTTTACCCTTGATGCGAAGCCCTTCGCGTAATCCCGCTCGTCCAAGGTTCGCCGGATCTTGAAAGTATCAAAGTAGATACTTCTCTATGTGTATCCACACGAACGGAAGATGGAGAAACCTAACAAAAGGTGTGCTAGCACCCTTTGAAAGATTCGGCCAAAGAGGAGGAGAGGGAGAGAGGAAAGAGCTTGAGGAAGAAGAAGATGGAGTTACCATACAAAATGAAACTCCTCACAAGCACTAAAAGTGGCCGGCCACTTTTTATGAGGAGTTATATACTCCATGGAATTTCAAGAGTCAAAAACTCTTGATTTCCCTCATGAGGTGGCACACACATGTGCTAGCCTTGATGATGTGGCACATCACCATTAGCCACTTAATGTCAACTCACCAATGAGGTGGCAAATGGTCAAATCAAACTTGACCCTTCATCTTCCTCTCAAGTCAAGCCAAACTTGACCACTTCTCTCCCTTGGTTGATCTAATCTAACCATTGATTCAAGTCAATTTTAATTTAATGAATCTCTATTCATTGAATTAAATTAATTAAATGAGTCTAAGTCCAAATTAGACTCACTTAACACATGGACCAAATTGAGTTCAACTCAATTAGCCTAATTTGGATTACTCTTAATCCAATTTGGTTCATCACATAAACCTAATCCTTTAGGTTCATCAAATGAACCTAATCTCCATCTAATTGTTCTTTGTGTGTGGCCCTATAGGTTCTTGTAACATTGGCAATGCTCCTAAACTCATTTAGGAGCATAAGTAATGAGCGGTATCTAGCAACACATCATTACTACCCAAGTTACAAGAATGTTGAGATCCAACATCACCTTGTGACTACTAATTATGACTCTTCACAATATATGACAAGTGTCCTTCTATCCTAGACATCTAGATTGATCAATATGAGGCATAGACCGTGCCATCCTCTAATCAATCTAAATCTTGAACTCCAAGTAGACTCACTCGATCAAATGAGCTCAATATCTCATATTGACTCACTTGGGCATGGCCATGCACTTCGTGGTCTCACTCTATCAAGAATATCGATGTCACTCCCGTCATATAGGAGGGATAGATCCCATCTACATCACTCACATCCCTCCGCATAATTTGTTACATATCCAGTAATCGCCTTTATAGTCCACCCAGTTACGGGTGACGTTTGACGAAGCCAAAGTACGTAACTCCTTATGTAGGGAACCATGGTGACTTTAGGTCCAAGGACTAGTAGTCATACTAATAGCCATATGAGAAAGTATATGACACTCATATTGTTAGAGTATATACTAAAAGCCTAGCTTTTGGTATAAATATTTATCTAGAAATAAGAATCACATTGGTCAAATATCTACATTTATGATAAATGTAGTTGCTCAATTAATTTATATTGTAGATAACATGGTATGTGGTGTCACACACAGAAGATCATGTTATTGGTTCCTTATAAATTATAAACAGTAGCTCACGACCAAGATGGAAAGGAACAAACCATTGGAAGGTCGTAGTGTAATTAGGTATTAGTTTATCTTAACTATATAATTACACTAGTACACTTAGAGTGTATTGAGTAGGACCATTTGAGGTCGTTCCTTTTATACTGACTTTATGAAGGAACAAAAGACCTCAGTTATTATGGAAGTGTGTGCTCTTAATCCTAATATAATAACAAGCACATATATTTGATATTTATTTCTTTAATTTATCAATGGGTGAGATTTAGTTCGATGAATCAATAAGCCCGATAAGTTGGGAAATGATATCACTTATAGTGTGTGTTGTTGATTATAGAAGGAAACTGTGTCCTAGTAATCTAGGTTGAGAATGTCCCCAAGAGGAGCTCATAAGGATTGTCATGTTAAACCCTGCAGGTGGACTTAGTCCGACATGATGATGAAGTTGAGTGGTACTACTCTTGGAGCTAGATATTAATTAAGTGAGTTGTCAGTAACTTACTTAATTAGGCGACATTTGTTATCTTAAACACAGGGAGACTAACACACTCATAATAAGAAGGAGCTCAAAATGTAATTTGGGATTGGTGCGGTAGTTCAATAATATTTCTCTAGTGGAATGAATTATTATTGATAAAATTAAGTTGTGTGTTCGGGGCGAACACAGGAGGCTTAATTTTATCGGGAGACCAAAACCAATTCCTCCTCTCGGTCCCTATCGTAGCCTCTTAATTATAGAGTACTATACCCACCTATACCCACCTTCTTACCCATCCTATAGGGGGCCGGCCAAGCTAGCTTGGAGACCAAGCTAGGGCCGGACATGTTTTGGTTCATGGGTGAATTCATGTGGTCGGCCCTAGCTTGAACTCAAGCTTAGGTGGCCGGCCCTATTAAAATAAAAAGGAATTTTATTTTTTAAAATTTTCTTATGTGGATAACATGATTTAAAAGAGAGTTTAAAAATTTAAATCTTTCCTTTTATAAGATTCTACAAAAGATTAAGAGAAGAGTTAAATCTCTTTCCTTATTTGTAGATTAAAAGGTTGATTTTAATTTTGGTAAAAACTTTCCTTTTAATCATGTTCATGATTTAAAAGAGAGTTTAAAAATTAAATATCTCTTTTATAAAGCTTCTACAAAGATTAATAAAAGATTAGATATCTTTCCTTATTTGTAGATTGGAAGAGATGTTAATTTTTAAAGATAACTTTCTTTTTATCCACATGTTTAAAAGAAATATTTTAATTTATAAAATTTCCTTTTTATTGACCATCATGAAGGGAAAAATTATTAGAGAAATTTTTTATAAAATTTTCGGAAACAAATTAGGAAAGTTTTAATTCTTGATTGAATTAAATTTCCTTTGCTTGGTTTAAAGTGGCCGGCCACATTGTTGATGAGAAAAAAATTATTTTTAATTAAATAAATTTTCCTTATCAATGGCAAAAGAATTAAGGAAATTTTTATTTAAATTTCCTTATTTGCCAAGGCCAAGGATTATAAAAGAGAGGGTAGAGGTGCCTTCATGGCTAACAACTCTATTATTTTTCCTCTCTCTTTTTCTTCCTTGGTGTGGCCGGCCATCCTCTCCTCCTTTCTTCTCTTTGATGGCCGAACCTCATCCTTCTTGTGGAGACTCATATGGTGGCCGGATGAAGTTTAGAGAAGAAGAAGAAGAAGGAGAGCAAGAAAGCTTTGTTTCTAGCATCCCTTGGAGCATGGTGGTGGTGGCCTAACCTCTTCATCCTAGAAGAAGTTTTGATGGCCGAAACTTGCAAGGAAGAAGAAGGTGCTTGGTGGTTCTCATCTCGGAAGATCGTTGCCCACACAACGTCCGAGGTTAGAAGAGGAATACGGTAGAAGATCAAGAGGTTTTTCTAAAAGGTATAACTAGTATTTTTTCTTTCCGCATCATACTAGTTATTTTTGGAAATAATACTAAATACAAGAGGTATACGATTCTAGAGTTTCGAATTTGTTTTCGATATAGTGTTCTTTTGTTTTTCTTTTCCTTGTGATTTGATTGTTCTTTTCGGTTAACCTAAAGTTATTTTAGGAAATTAAATATTAGCTTTCCATAAAAGGTTTTGTCTAGTCGGTGGTGGTTGCTCCCATATCCAAGAAGGCCATGTGCCTCGCCACGTCAGTACTGGGAACCAATTATGGAAATTAATATTTAATGGAATTAATAACTTAAGGTGACTTGGGTCGAACGTGTTAAGTTCCGCAGGAAATCCAAGTCAAAAACCTAAAAGAACAAATAGATTAAGTTTTGGATCAAACGTGTTAAGTTCCGCAGGCGATCCAAAATTTAATTTAAAAGAACACATGGTAGCTAGGAAAGTGTTCAGACCTTTGTACAAAATTTTTGTACAGTGGAACCTCTAGGTTTTCTGAGTAGCAACCAACACATATAACGATCCATGATACTTTCTCATGGCGGGTCATTCAGTATACATTCTCCAATGCATACCCATGTGCCAACTTGATATCTCTATATCCATGACTTGTGAGATCAAGTCATCGAGTTGACCTACATGCTAGTCTCGTCGCATTAACATTGTCCCTAAATGTTAATACTCGACTAGGAATGATTAAGAGTAATGTTCCCTATATCATCTCACTATCGATTCAACCAATTGATTGATATTGGTAAGAACCTTCTACTCAAGGACGCTATTATACTTAGTTATTTGGCACCAATACAAGTAAGTATAATAACCAAAATAAATGCCTTTTATTTATATATAAAAGAATATGATACAATAAGTCCATACATCAATCATCAAATGATTGGCTCTAGGGCTCTAACTAACAGTTTGAAGTGTATTGTCGATTATACCTACATTGATATATGCACACGGGTTCGGAATGCATTTTTGGAGGTATCACGCTGATTTATACCTGTGTTATAAGTATGTTTGGTGTGTACTCATTGGAGGATTATGTCGATCATACCTATGTTGTATGTGCACGTGTGCCAGGTGTATTGTTGGTGACATCATGATGATTCTACTTATGTTGAATGCAAGATGTGGAGTGTCTACATTATGTCATTTGTTGTATTACCCTGTCAACTAATTCTCCTATTAGTGGGTGACCCACTACGATGTTGATAGAGTTGACGATGGATTTGATTTGCTTACTGGATTGTGATACCCTTGGTTGCTCCCATATGTTTTGGATTATTGTGGTGGAGCATTGCTCCCACATATTGTGGATTGATTGTGGTAGAGTGTTACTCCTACATATTTTAGATGGTTGGGGTGGAGCGCTGCTCCCATATAGGTTGCCTTGTTGGTGGTAGAGCGTTGCTCCCACATATGTAGTATTTCTTGTGATGGAGCATAGCTCTCACATTAGATGATCTATTCTTTGGTGATTTATAGTTAGTGATCAGATTTTAGACTTGTTATCGGGGATCTCTGGTTGAGAATGTTTGTTGTACAGACATTATGAGTTTTTGGTAATGTCATTTGGGCTTACCGATGCTCTAGCGGTATTTATGGATTTAATGAACCGCCTATTTATGGAGTATCTAGATTAGTTTGTTGTCGTTTTCGTCAACGACATATTGATCTACTCGCATTCCGAGGAGGAACATGCACAGCATCTTCGCATAGTCTTGGAGACTCTTCGACGACATCAGCTATATGCGAAGTTCAGCAAGTGTGCCTTCTGGCTATCTTCAGTCAGTTTTCTGGGACACGTGGTCTCTAGCAAAGGTATTTCAGTAGACCCTCATAGGATCGAGGCTGTCACCAGCTGGGAGCAGCCAAAGTTAGTGCAGGAGATCCGCAGTTTTCTGGGACTGGCCGGATATTACCGACGTTTTGTCGAGGGTTTCTCCCGCATTGCTATGCCGCTGACACGCCTGACCAGGAAAGGCGTGAAGTTCATGTGGACTGAGGATGGCGAGACCAGCTTCTAGGAGATGAAGCGGAGATTAGTGTCAGCTCCAGTTTTGGTTTTACCTTCTGGAGAGAACGGATTTGTACTCTACACCGATGCTTCTCTACAGGATTTGGGCGCTATTTTGATGCAGCACGGCAGGGTAGTCTCCTATGCTTCTCGGCAGTTGAAGGAGCATGAGAAGAACTACCCAGTACATGATTTGGAGCTGGCCGCCATTATTTTTACCTTGAAGATTTGGCGGCATCATTTTTTTATGGTATTATATTTGAGATTCTCACTGATCATAAAAGTCTCAAATATATTTTTCACCTAGAAGAAACATAATCTCCGACAGAGGAGATGGATGGAATTCCTGAAGGATTATGACTGTACCATTAACTACCACCCGGGGAAAGCTAATGTGGTTGCCGATACACTCAGCAGGAAGTCCAGAGGGACTTTAGCTTGCCACCGAGTTGTGGTCACAGACTTGATTTAGGAATTCTTCGAATTGGGGCCTTGAGGAGCAGGGACAAACAGAGCAGGGTATTCTGGTTACGATGGTTGCTCAATCGTCTATAAGGATGAGGATTCAGGAGGCCCAGGTCGGAGATAATCATTTACAGTTTATTGGTAGCCAGATAGCTTCCGGATCGTAGACCGAGTTCACACGAGATGAGGAGGGTATTATATACTTTCGAGGCAGATTATGCGTACCTCAGTCTCACCCGGTCTTGCAGGAGCTACTTCAAGAGGCTCATCGCTCTCGATTTGCGATCCATCCAGGTGGGACTCGCATGTATCGTGATTTGAGGCGTTCCTATTGGTGGAACAGTATGAAGAAAGACATCATGGAATTTGTAGTGAGATGTCTTGTCTGTCAGCAGGTGAAGGCTGAGCGCCAGAGACCTGCTGGTTTACTTCAGCGGATTCCTATTCTTGAGTGAAAATGGGAACATATTACCATGGACTTTGTGGTGGGGTTGCCTAGGACACGACGGGGCCATGACGCGATTTGGGTAATCGTTGATAGATTAACCAAATCGGCGTACTTCTTAGTGATCCGGAAGACTGATTCCCTGGATCGATTGGCAGATCTATATTGTCGGGAGATCATCAAATTACATGGTGTCCCTTTGACTATTATTTCAGATAGAGACCCCCGGTTCACGTCTTGTTTCTGGCAGAGTCTGTAGCAGGCCTTGGACACTCAGCTCGGTTTCAGTACAGCTTTCCATCCACAGATAGATGGATAGTCAGAGCGGACCATTCAGACTCTAGAGGATTTACTGAGGTCATGTGTATTGGATTTTGGAGGCAGTTGGGAGGACCATTTTCCATTGGTAGAGTTCGCCTACAACAACAGCTTTCATTCGGCTATCCAGATGGCACCGTTTGAAGTGTTGTAGGGTAGGCCGTGTCGGACACCCACCCTCTAGGATGAGGTTGGGGAGGCCCAGTTGTTGGGACCTCATAGAGCTCAGCAGGAGGCAGAGTTGGTCCGTATTATCAGACGGAGGATGTCAGAGGTGCAGGATCGCTGAAAGAGTTATGCTGATCGGAGACGCAGACCCCTGAAGTTCTCTACTAGCGACCATGTATTTCTACGAGTTTCACCCACGAAAGGGGTGAAGAGATTTGGCATCAGAGGTAAGCTAGCTCCGCGATACATTGGACCTTTCCAGATCTTGGAGAGGGTTGGAGCGGTAGCTTACTGTCTGGCACTACCACCGTCCCTGGCAGGTGTTCACGACGTATTCCATGTGTCTATGCTGAGGAGATACATACCCGACCCGACACATGTGTTGACAGATATCTCAATTCCCGTTCAGCCTGACGTTACCTACGAGGAGGTTCCGGTATGGATTCTGGACAGGGAAGTGCGACAAGACAATCCGACTGGTTAAAGTCGGATGACAACATCATTCTGACGAGGAGGCTACCTCGGAGCTCGAGGATACGATTCGAGCTCGATACCCCCATCTTTTTACTTGAGGTATGTGATTTAATTTACCGTTCAACATTTATACTATTTACCTGATGTTAGTATTTGCTGATGGTAGATAACGAAATTTGGGGACCAAATTTTTGTTAGTGGGGGAGAATGTAAAATACCAAAAAATGGTGAATAATGATAAGGGAATTTTCGAAAATTTTTGGAAATTTTTTTGGAATTTTTTCGGAGACGTATGGCTTCGATTACGGGGATTAAAACTGGGCCCCGGGAAAGCCTATTTAGGCTACCCTAATTTAATGAGGAAAAATTTGATTTTTATTTTCCTTTTTCCTTGTTTTTCTTTTTTCATTTCTCCCGACGCCGTGCCCTCACCCGACTCCTCGCGTCGACGCTGTTCTCCCCAAAAACCGTACGCGGTGGTTTTTTTCCTCTCTTCTCACAATTAAAACCCAAGCCGATCCCTTCCTCTTCTCATTCTTCCTCCCCGAGCCGATTTCCCTCCTCATCCCTAGCGCCGGCCTCTCCTTCTTCTCTTTCCTGAGCCGCACCAGGCGCCGCCACCACCTGAGGCTGAACGGGGCGACGCCGATCGACCGCTGGCGCAACCGTCACCAGCCGAGGTCCCTTCTTCTTCCCTGTCTCCGCTGTTGAGATCAGGAATGCGCCGACGCTGACCGCCGTGCCCTAGTTTTGGGTTCACAGCCGCCGCCGCACCTCTGCGTCCTCACTGTCGCCGGCCACCAGGTTCTGCCGAGCCCTAGATCACCGATGTCGATTTGGGGCTCAGAGCACAGTGGTAAGGTTGCTGTCCTAATTGGTGAATCGGGTACTTGATCCTTATGTGGTGTTGATCTCTTGCTTTCTTTGTGATATGATTGATTCCAGTGAGGTGGAATTGTGATCGTGAGGTGAAGTACGACTTGCTGTGGGCTTGTTTTTGTTTCTAGCAGAAAATTAACCCTTCTTCGGTAGCAACCAGGCTGTGATTTGAGGTAAGGCATAAGGATTTGATATATGTGTTGAATTAGGGCTAAATTGGGTAAGATGCTAAGATTGATTATGCTTATTGTAAGTCCTAATTCGAATGGATTGGTTAGAACCGATTGAGGAGTTAGATGCTCCAATTAGGGTTTATAATTGGATCTGGATTTATGTTAGTTTCTCGCGGATTTGATTTAGCTAATTTACTTATATGTAATTAGCTAAATCTGGATACCATGTATCACAGGACTTTGACACGAGACGAGCATCTCGACGTCGGATTTGGACTGGATTGGACCTTCCTATTGGAGGCGGGTACCTTGACTTATCTTTGATAATGCCATGTTGATATGTTTAGTAGGTTATAACCTTTAGTAATGATTATGTTTGTCTTTACTTCGGTTGGTCACTACCCGATACCTGTTACATGCTTGTTTTGATTACTTATTATGCACTTCATGTTAGTACCTACCTGATTATACATGCTTATAGGGCTAGTGACACAACCATGTGTTTATTATGTTCAAGATCTAGGTTTTTATACCTTATCTGATCTGTGTACCTTTGATTTGGTTCATTGTCCTATGGTACACATTTTACATATATATGGATATTGCTATGTTGCTCAGGATTTTGTCATGCTTAGTGTCATCCACCATTCGCATGATTGTATGCTGCACGATATTCTGCTCCATTATTGTTGAGCACATCGCCTTTATCTCTGTCGGTGCTCCGTTGGTCCGCTCATGGGTAGCGTGACGCAGGGTCAGTTTGCTCGGTGGTGCTCCGCTGGGACGCTCATGGGTAGTGTACTGCAGCACGGTAGCACGCCGGGATCCCTCCCCGTCGTCGTGTACCGGGAGATGAGAGCATTGTGCTCCCCCACTTATGATTTGCAGTAGGAGGATAGGTGTACTCCGACAGCATCCCATCCACTCAGTCACTCATCAGGAGCAGTGATGGCAGAGTGCACGGTTGTCATAGCCCTACCCACTCGGTCTCACCATCGTGTGTGAGATGACTGATTGGCGTCAGGGGTGACCATGTCATTGGCATCATATGCATTTATGTATTTACTGATTGTGCTTGCTGCACTTATATGTTGCATTTGGATGGATGCATATGTTTGACATGCATACAGGATTTATGATACTTTCGGTCTGACGACCTGACTATTCTGATAGGAGGCCCTAGTGAGTACAGTTCTCTTCAGCGTTTTCTATTGTGCATCTTCTAGCTTTTGTCCAGGAGACTGTACTCCATAGTTATTACCATTTGTTATAGTTTACTATACATGTCAACTAGGTATCTGCTGAGTTGTTGAACTCACCCCCGTGGACACTATCTTTTTCAGGTACCAGGTTGTTTATGGAGTCGCTTGGAGTTTCCTACCTGCCGGTCCCCACGTCACATCAGAAGACCTGTCTCCGCTTTTGTTTATTCTTATTGTGGTATATGGAATTTGTACATTTAGCTTTGTGTTCTGGTTTTGTTTCTGGAGTGTTGTTTTGTTGTGTGGTGTAAGCCTAGCCGGCTAGCAGTCTTTGTTTTTTAGTGTATGTGTTGTCCATTGTATTTCCGCTGTGTTTGGTTTTGGTACAGCCGAGTGGGCTGTTAGATTTGCATATAAACTGCGTGGTTGTGTGTATATTCCAACCGTCTATGGCTGAAGTATATTGTGTCTGTAGAAATGTTTCAGATTGTCAGCCGTACAGGGGAGATACTGCCGAAATTTCTTCAGACAGGGACTCCCCCGGGGCGTGCGTGACACATACACTCATCATTCAATGCTCATCCTAGAGCATTTACAACAATGAAGGTTTACGACCTTCCATTGCTTCCTTGTTCGAAAAAAATCTAAATTATGCCTTTAAGGAGTAGCTCCTCTCAAACATGCTCCAATTTTCTGTCATTGCACCAACAATGACTTGCAATTTCTTAACCTTTAGGAAATCTAAAATTTAAAGTTATGTGGTTCAAAGTTCAACTTTGAAATTAAACCTTATCCTAAACTCCAACTTGGTCTTCTTTAACCATTCCTCTCTTGTTTGATTAAGAAAATTACCCGTAAATATATATAAATGCATTTCTTATAGTTAGGTATGGTTGACACGACTAAATGTGTCTTAATAGACTGAAATCAGACCAACTAAGACAAAATCAATTTTTTCAATCGATTGAAGTTGGGGCTCAATCGATCAAAGCCACTCAATTGATCAACTAATCAATTCTGCGGACCTCTGTTCGTGGAAAAACTACTTCAATCAATCAACTAATCTATTGAAGTCTGGACTTATTAATCACCTGATCGATTCTACTAGCCTCTGCTCGCAAAAAATCCAGATCAATTGATCAATTGATTGATTGAACATCCCCAATCGATCAGCTAATTTTTCTAAAATCAACCTTTGACCGAATTTCAGAAATTCCTAAATAATTCTATATTTTTCCAAAAATCATGAAATTTTGCATAGATATTATTTATATCATATACTATTATGAAAAATTTTTGTTTTTAAGAAAATACTTCTCATTTTTAAAGATTAACACAAAGTAGAAACTCTTGAAAACTTTAATGTTTCTCCCAAACTTATGTCTAACTATATAATGATGATTACTATCAAAAGATAACCTTCACTAAGATTTTCTAAAGCATTTTTGAAGTGATTTTCAAAACATAATTTCTAACCATGTTCCTTGGGTTAAATCCACATGACTTGTACACTAACTTTTCCAATGATTGGATAATACATAATCTATGTGTTTTGATGAAACTGAAACTAAAAAAGATGTACTAAATCAACATCTTGAGTTTTGTTCATCCTCCTAGCATCTCACTTCTATCTAATGTGTATTCAAATATATGCAAGTTAACTTATAGTCCTCATGAGATACAGATATTGATTTTTTTTTTCTAATTTAAGGGATTATGCATTTCTAACTAGGCATTTTAAGTTTTGATCATTGACCTAGGATGCCACTAGATAATCAATGTCATTATCCTTAATTACAAGAAATTAAAATAGTGCATCATAATGATCATGACATATACCATATGCATATTTCTCAAAATAAATTCTAAGAATAAATCTTAGATCTATCATAAGTGACATGATGCATGTATTATATCAAAATATCATGGCAAGATGCATGTGTCTCTATCCTTAATCTATTTGCTAAGCTAAAAATAATCCATGGTTGCCCTCATCTCTCAAGAAAATGTCAAAAATCCCAACTTGACATTTCTTTGATTTATCCTATTTGTGTCAATTTTAATTAAGTCTAAATCTTCAAATTTTGACACATTTTACTCTTCCAAAGAGTAAACATCAACTTCTCATTTTTAAGGTATAACAATACCTTTAAAATGCCCTCAAAGTGTCAACTTCATCAATGGTTAGGTTAACTATCCTTCTAATTAGAGTTGACACTCTCTAAACTCATCTAGAATGTAGAGAACACATTCTTAGGAATACAAAACCTATTGGTTCTTCTTGGGTGTGCTAGGTACTCACTAGGGATAACTTTCCTAGTTACCTTCCTAATGACCTTCCTAGGCTTTTTAGAAGCGTTGATCATACTAGTCTCCTTAAGATCAACTCTAGAGATAACTCCCCTTGTGACTTTCTTAAACTTCTTAAAAGTCTTAGACACATTGGTCTTTTCAAGATTACTTTTAGTGATAACTTCTCTTGTCACCTTGATTTGACTCCTAGACCTAGGATTGATTCCATAACTATATGGAACTCTATAGTATAAAGTCACATCCTTCTTGGTTTTAGGTTTGTATCCTAAAGCTCTATGACCATTGAATGACTCTTGCTTATCTCTTCCTAGATTTTATCCATTTAACCCCTTAAAGACATTTTCCATTCTTTTAAGAGTTCTTTCTAATTTATCAAGTCTTGACCTCAAGACTTGATTTTTCATCCTTAGATTTGGATTTTTCTTAATTTCATTGGACATTTTTATTTCTAGGCCTATATTTAAAGTCCTTAGAATTTTTTCTTAGATTGTTTTCTACCTTCCTATCCTTAGGTGAGGTAGTCCTAGCATGATATGATATATATTTTTCTTTGATTCTATCATGCTTTCCATTTTCATGATAAATAACATTAAATGATAAAAATTATTTCTAGCATGCTTCTTATCATGATTAACATAAGTACCATTAATTAGTAGTACCATAATTTTATTCTTGGAAGCTCCCCCTTGATTTAAACTTCCTTTTTGATTCTTGATCGAAAGCTTCTTTCTTGGGCATTGATTCCAATAATGTTCCTTTTAATTGCAAAGGAAATATATAATATGCTCCTTGCCTTTGCGCACCAAGGCTTGTGTCTTCTTTGACTTCTCCTTAGCCTTGGGTGCCACTAACCCTTCTTCTTGATCAACTTTAGACACTTACTCTTGTAGTATCCATTTTCCCTACACTCAAAGTAAATGATATTATTTTTATTTTTATAAATCAAAATTTTTATACCTTTGCTTGTAGGGGAGAGACTTGGTTCTTCATTAATCAATTCAAAAATTGAAGTTTCTTCTTGTTCCAGTGTTGATGATCTATGCTCCTCCTCAATTCTTGAGATAGATGCTTGATGATGTGTCTGCCACTCACTCAAATCAAATTGAATAATTTCTAATCAATCGAAACCCCTTAACCTATACTAAGGTAGCATAGTAGAGGGTCTGAGTCATCTCTCACGTGGAATCAATGGCAAGACGATTGTTTTCAAACAAAATCGAACCAAGGGATTTTGTTTGAGGGTTTTGTTCTCTAAACCTAATGTAATAGATGACAGCTTAACTAACCAGCAATGATGAACCTATAGTGTATTGTCACTCTACACTACAAGCATCACCTTCTGCAAAATAAACATGCATAAAGAAATTAATCAACAATCTTATCTACTATCAAAGATAAACCTGTACCGCATTGTCATCCTACGACACAAGCACATCCATCAATAGACATGATACGAAAATAAATGGAATTGCAAGACATATAAATAAATTATGCAAGTGAACTAAACAAACTTAAATAACAGTAAACAAAACCTAATTATGTATAACCAATCAATTTACTCCACATTGACACCCTATGATACAAGATTAACAATCATGCATAAATGAAACTAAACAAAATGCAACACTAAACAATCAAATAGGAATAAGGAAATAATACATAAATTAAACAAGAAAGTAAACTAAATTAACAAAACCACTCTCCCACGATCAACTCCAAGTGACTACCCCCTCAATTTACTCCACATTGTCACCACACTTTCTTCGACAACAACAGTGATGTGAATCTTCTCCTGATTGGAGTAGGTGAGGACGTGTTCCCCGGAAGTGGGAACAGTAGGCGTCGGTTCGACCTAGAGTTTCCGGTCGAAAATCTGAAGTCAGAACCGGACAGTCCAAAGACTGTCAAACTTATTTTTCTAATATATTATCTGTTATGTTCTAACTCTATTTTGTAGGAGACTAACATTTTGTGCAGGGGTAGAATTGACCGGGATCGGTTGACCGAACGTTGGATCGATCGACCGAACCCCCAAGTAGCAGATCAGATTTCCAGCAAGTGGGCCGGGCTCAACTAGGGGATCGGTCGACCAAACCTGGTTATCGATATATCAAACCAGAGATAGGAGTTGACCAGATCGAAGCGGAGTGAGCGGATTGGGCGGATCAAATGAGGAGGAGATCATCTGATCGGTTGACCGAATGTGGGGATCGGTCGACTGATCTACCTTGGGTCAAACCTGATCCTGAGCTTTGAGGATCTGGATCAGTCCTACGGAGCCTATAAAAGGAGCCTCAGGAAGCAGCTTCGAAATCAACTCGAATAGAACATCCTGTGCACTTGTACGCTGCTCCGAATGCTCAACCGATGCTCTGCTGCTCCGACAACTGACGACTAACTTTCCTCATCTTTTGTGTTGTCGGTATTGTAATTCTTTATTCAGCACTTGTAATTTTAAGTTGTAAAATATTTATGGATTGATAGTGATTACCCACCGAAAGCGATCAACGATCGTGGGCCTTGGAGTAGGAGTCGCCCAAGGCTCTGAACCAAGTAAAAAACTTGGTGTACGTCTTTGTTCTTTGTGTTTGTCTTTATCTTATTTCTGTTGCGAGTTTTCCGAAACGCGAGTGAAAGCCACGAGCGCTATTCACCCCCTCCCCCCTCTAGCGGTTCTCAATCCAACAACTGGTATCAGAGCGGGGTCGCTTCGATTTGGTGCAACCACCAATCAAACACTTTTTCGTGGTGTTTTTTTTTGGTTTTCGGAATCGATCGAAATCTGTACTCTTGCCGTCTTCCGATCTAGTTTTCTTTCGTAATCGGATTTGTCTCAAAGTTGGTGCAACACCACTCAAGATCGCGTAATATTCATTTTAAACCACACTGCTAATCCAAGATTAAGTCCTGGGACAAGTCTTTTATTTTCGGGTGTGCAAGATATTCATTTTTCAAATGGCCCATCAAGAAGGTTATAGCACAGTCTATCCACCACTCTTTTCCGGTGAGGACTTTAGCTATTGGAAGAACTGGATGGAATACCATCTCAAGACACAAGTCGAGATGTATATCATTATCCAGACCGGTCTCGAGCTTCCACGTGACGACATTGGAGAACTAGTCTCATGCATCAACTAGGATGCTAGCATAATGAAGGAAGTTGAAGCCGATGCCAAAGTAACTTGCATGCTACAATGCAGACTGACAAAAGAAGAACTGAACCAAGTCAGGCCATTCTCAAGCGCAAAATAGCTATGGGAAAAACTAATCGAGCTGCACGAGGGCATTCCCGACACGAAGGTAAGCAAGCGTGATTTATTGTTTAATAAATTGTATAACTTAAAAATGCAGGAAGGAGAGAAGGCGAGCCAACTTCACGCGCGCATCCAAGACTTGTTGAATGATCTTCACACAATCGGCCAGAAAATAGAAAACCGCGATGTAATAAGGTACGCGCTTAACGCTTTTTCGAGGAACACTTTGTGGGCATCCATGGTTGATGCTTATAAAGTTTCCAAGGATTTATCTTTAATTAAACTAGATGAACTTTTTTCTGAGTTCGAATTGCATGAACATACTAATGCACATCCAGCCGAGAAGGGTATTGCCTTGATTGCAGATACAAGCAGAACCTGGGAAACTAAAACAAAGCACAAAACCAAACCCGAGTCCAAAGATGAATCGGACTCAGAATACGACGATGAGATTACCTCCGAACTAATAAGGCTCATACGAAAGATATGTAAAATGAAAAAGGTGACTCCAACGAACACGAAAGTCAAGCCTGGAGTCACCTGCTATGACTGTAACCAGAAGGGGCACTACAAGCCGGATTGTCCAAATAAGAAGCAACGAAGAAAGAAAGTGTTGAAGGCAACTTGGTCTGAGTCATCAGATGAATCTGAGTCCGACGAAGAAGAACCGAAAAGCTTCCTCGCTTTACCAGTGCAAGCATATGTTGCTGAAACCGAGTCTGATTCAGAATCTGAGAGCGAATAAGAAATCGAGTCCGAGCGAAGCCATGGATCCGTATCCATTTCCAAAGGACCTAACCCCACTGTAAGTTCTCTACTCGTCGAGACTCAATTAGACGATTTACAAAACTTAGTTCCTTATTTGTTAAAGAAATTGGCTAAATCCAACGTCCGGGTCAAGTCACTCCAAAAGGAGGTAACAACCCTTAAGGAAGCGACAGACTCGAGTTCTTTGACTGAGCCGGTTCAAATTGGAAGTTCAACTCAAGTCCAACAACTTGAGGAAGAAAATTCTAATTTGAAAACTCAAGTTAAAGAACTCAATGACACATTGGAACGGTTCACCCTGGGTTTCAAG